>NW_026901626.1:160000-450000 GCF_033783945.1 Neopsephotus bourkii
TTTTTAGGGTTAGGGTTAGGCTTAGTGTTATGGTTAGGTTTAGGGTTAGTGTTAGGATTTAGTGTTAGGTTTAGGTTTAGGGTTAGGGTTAGTAGTGTTAGTTGGGTTAAGTTTACGTTTATGGTTAATGTTAGGGTTAGTGTTAGTAGGGTTAGGGGCAGCGTTCGGGTTTACTATGAAGTAAATCACTTCATAGTTTTGCCTAAAGGACTTCTAAATAATTTATTAATTGTAAGAATTCCAGCCAGAAATAGTCATTATTTAATTGAATATTGACATTTATGAAATGAAACTTCTTCTATCATGTTTATATTTTAGATATCTATATTATCTGAAGTAAATTTAAATATTCTTTTTCTCAACTCTCTCTTTGTCTCTCTTCTTCAGCTATCTTGTGATCAAAATCTTGTTTATTGTCTCGTGACTCCTGCTCAGAAATATAAACATCATGTTATTTGCTTTTGTAGGCCGGTGGGGCTTTGTGTTTGTTTATTTTCAGCTACATGTTCTAAAAATAAATTTGGTAAATTTCTGCATAAAATACTGTATTCTCCTTGCTGTCAGCAATGTCCTTCATTCTTTTTCAGAATATAAGGGGAAAGAGTTTACTGACTGGAAATGTGAATTTGTTTTGTTTTGTCTCTTTTTTTTTTTTTTTCCAACTTAATATTAAAATAAACACAGTTCTTTCACATTGTCTATAATTGTGCTTGAGAACGTAAGGAAACCCAGATCATTCCAAACTACAGTTTACTGGACCTTTTGATCCGGTTTTCTTCAAACTGCCAATGCTCTTCAAAGGTTTCTTTAATTGACAAGTGGGTCCTAAAGACATACTTACAAGCCTTCAGGTCACTAGTAAAAAGGTTGGGTTTTTTTTCAGTTTAGGCAGTATGTTTCAGCATTTTAATTTTTCTGACAGAATTCAAAATGACTAATAACAATTCAAAATAATAGCAAATGACAAAAAAATAATCTAGTACTTTCAGGAACTGAAATTCAAGCTAACATACATTAATTTTCCCAACATAAAACAAGATATTCATTAAGATTTTTATCACATTGGCTGTCAGTAGTTTTATTCAAAGTAATTCACAGGAAACTTGCTGTCAGTAGTTTTGCTCATAGAGTTTTCTTTCTATTTAAATTGTTTCAGCTACTCCACTTTAATCAGAATTTACTTTTTCTCCAGTCAGCTTACTCTGCTTTGATCCACCAAGGAACTGTCTTACACAACATGTATTTAGAACTGTGTTTTCACATTCAAACTTAATTTACATCCTCTCATCTGTTCCTTTTTGGCTTGTCTGTCTCTCATTAGTTTGTCTAGTTCTGTATACAGCATATTCATTCTAGCTCATCTGCTTTTTCCCTTGTAAATACCACCTCAAATCTACAATTCAGGCATGGTAATGATTTACTTGTAAAGTTTTTGAATGTTAATTTCAGTAACATCTAATGTGAAGATTTTTATTTTTTTTTCTACAGCAACTATAGTTGCAATTATTGCAGCACTATATGGAAATGATCATCCTATACGGCTGTTGTTCCATTCCTACCATGACAACAATATTTTCCTGTCAGGCCTAGAGCTCCTATTTTGTGAATGAGGTTATTTAGGACTCATTGCCGTTTCAGATGAGTGAATGTCCTTATAAACCATTAACAGTAGCAGACAAAAGCCCTTATAGCTCCTGTTTAAAATTATAGAATCATAGAATAGTTTGGGTTGGAAAGCACCTTGCAGATCATCTAGTTCCAAACCCCGGGCTATTGTGACATAAATCTACTGTAAAGTTTCTGGAATTGAATAACACATGCTGAGAAGTGTGTCTGGCAACATACTTTCTTCTCAGAACAAAAACCTGCTAGCTTGGTAACTCACCAACAGCAGTTTTAGTTTGACCTCCATAGAAACATGAATTAATTAATATCTGTCCTTTCCATTAATGTACCTATAAAAACAAGTACACAGAATGCTTTTCTTAAAAAACAAAAAAAAACAGCATAATTGCATGTTGGTCAATTTAAAAGAAGAAGATATAATTAGGAAAATGTTTCCTTTTATTTATTGATCATACAAAAGTGAAGGATGTGATTTCCCTAGAAGCCTCACTTGCCTGAAATGCTAAAATTTTGATAAAATATTATACGATAATTAAGGCTAGCACAATCTCTTAATTTTGTGAAAAAAACCACTGAGTTTTTGTGCAAATTGGAGTCCTATAAGAAACCAAACACTTCACATCTGTCATGGGAAAACAATACTTTTCATTTTTATATATTTTGCTGTAAATGTTCCCATATTTCAATGAAATTATCCATGCACATGTGCACATCGCTGTCACACTGAAAAATCAGTTATCGATTCATCTCTCATGCAGTGGTGGAAAAAAAGAAAAGAATAAAACCTGAGTTTATATTAATTCCATGTATTTGGCTGCCTCAGATATTTTGTGAGACACCCTACTGATAGCAACTTGGAGGTATTAGTGAATGAAAACCAGAACGTGAGCCAGTAACATGCACTTGCAGGAGAGAAGGCTCTGGGGAGACCTTATTGCAGACTTCCAAAATATAAAGGGGGTTTATAGGAAAGATAGAGCAAGACTTTTTACCAAGCCCTTTAGTGGAAGGACAAGAGGCAATGGTTTTAAGTTAAAAGAGGGTTGATTTAGATTGAACATAAAGAACAAATTCTTTACTGTGACAGTGATGAGACACTGAACAGATTGCCTGGGGAAATTATGGATACGCATCACTGGCAGTGCTCAAGATCAGGTTAGGTGGGACTTTGAGTTACCTGGTCCAGTGAAAGATGTCCCTGCCCATGGCAGGTGGCTTGTATGAATGATTTTGGAGATCCTTTCCAACCCAAGACAGTCTACGATTCTACGATTCTGCTTTAATGCATACTCTTTCCTGAAGTCAAGTAGTAAATTCCTATTAACTTCACTATTGTTCTGAATAAATGAAATTGCTTAGAATATTGCTGTGAGGGTGGTGCACGTGGTGAGGTTTCCCAAGGAAATTATGAATGCTCCATCCATGGCAGTGTTCAAGACCAGGTTGGGCAGAGTCTTGGGTGACATGGTTTAGTGTATGGTGTCCCTGCCTGTGGCAGGAGGGTTGGAAATAGATGATGTTAAGGTCTTTTCCAACCCTAATTATTCTATGATCCTATGATTCTACAAGTTTGTTTCTACAATCACTACTAACAAATGAAGCCCCCCTATTACCCATTTGTTACTAAAGTGAATATGCACATACACATATAAACTATTGTTCTATCACAGTATATTGCCATTCCAGTGGTTTCGTCTTTGTCGTGGTTTAACCCAACCAAACAGCTTGTTAACCTACTCCCCCCCCCCCCTCCCTTCTTGCCCTCCCCCTACTCTCGGAGGGACGGAGAGGAGAATCAAAAAGAATGCAACTCCCACGGGTTGAGATAAGAACAGTTTAGTAACTAAGGTATAACACAAATCACTACTGCTGCCACCAATAATGATAAAGTAATGATAAAGGAAATAACAAGGGAAGAGAATACAACACCTCATCACCAGGCGACCGATAGCTCGCCCCCCCAGCCCGACCAAGCACTGACCGATACCTCCTCCAACCCTGCCGTCCACTGTAGCCCCCTTCTGAGTCCACTCCCAGTTACATCCTGGGCATGACGTGCTGTGGTATGGAATACCTCTTTGGTCAGTTTGGGTCAGGTGTCCTGTCTCTGCTTCCTCCCGGCTCCCCCTCCTCCCTGGCAGAGCATGAGGCCCACAAAGTCCTTGGCCAAACCAAAACATCATTGTTTTTCAGCTCTGTTCCCAGCTGAAAGTCAAAACACAGCACTGCACCAGCTACCAAGAAAGAGAAAAATGACTGCCACTGCTAAACCCAGGACAGTCTTTTATATTTTGTTAATATGTAAGTACAAATAGGCAGTGTTACCTGTACATGAGTATATCTTGATAATTTGATAGTTTTTATGGTTTGTTTAATAATAAGAAATAACTGTTAACTTTTATAATTTATTTTGTGGGAACTAATATGGTATTGAATAAAACTGTACTAAATGCTGCAGTTATTAAACTGGAGAAAAAAACATTGTTTCTCAAAACAAAAAATCAGACCTGATCTGAGGTAAAGATGTTTTGGTTTTATTTTTTTTTCCTTCTCCATGTGAATTGTTGTTTTTTTTTCATTCATACATTAAGAAAAAAAATGTGTAATTCATCTTTCTTTCATGACAGTACTTTAGAGTTACCTAGTTTTAGAATTTATAAAGACTATTTAAACATATGCATCAGTTAAGGCATACTCTGTTCAACAAGTCATTTAAGTATGTGTTTTAACCACACTCATTTAAGAAAGACCTCTCATGCATATGGTTAAAATTGGAAGAAAGCTACATCAAGAACAAAAATATATAAATTGGTCTGTTATATGCAACAAAGCCTACTTTTAGAGTCCTGGCCTTAGAAAAAAAAAAAAAAAAGTAAAAAAAAAATAATCTGATTATCTGACAGAGTCTGTAACCATGGATTTTCTAGTCACCAGGAAAATTAAGCATCTCAAAGTAGTATTAAACCAGGAACAAAAATTTCTCTGAGAATATTAAACTTGAGTGTCTAATGAATAATAAATGTTATGAAATTTTCTTCCCTTGAGAAGCTTAGAGTCTCAATTCAGAGCTCTTGGGTATCCTACCTTTTCAACATTTGGGGCAAGGAAGCTTTACTTTGGCAGAGGAAGCAATGAATACTTAGAAAGAATTACACAATTTTTTTTTTCTTAAAAGTTATGAAGCTTCCTGCTTTTGCCTCCTTTCCTTTTTTACAATACTACATACCCTAGTACTATTGAATAGTATAGATCTATGCAATTTCCTTCACTGCCTCAAGTAACTCATTGTCAACCTCCAGAAGCACCCTATCCACCAAACTCTAGTTAAGGCTCTTGAGGTAAAATGCAGCGTTTCCAAGAGATTTATACATTTGCAATAGTTGTTTTTCCTGTGATGAGCTAATTAGAAACAGGAGTATTTGAAAGCAGAGTAACTTAGCTTAGTAAGTTTCTGCTTTCTTTGTCTACTTAGTAAGCCCTAATTATTACTATATTTTTCCCCAGCTGAGATTAAAATTAAGATCTCTAGCTAATAGCTTTGTAGTCCTATCTATGACCATGAATCAATAATAGTGAATCATTTTTCCCACAGGTCAATCTCAGTTTCATTGAATGTTTGTTGTTCACAAAGCAGTACATTCAAAATTATGTGCTCCATTGTACATATTGGTTGGGATTTACACTTCCCTTTGTCAGTTTGAAATGCTCCTTTTATTTAACTTACATGGTTTATAGTGCAGTTGAACAAGCAGTAAAAGGGCTGAAAAATCATGGTGTTCTGGATGGTGTTCTGCTTCTGATACAGAAAATTTCTTAAATAGAAATATTTAATTTCTGTATTTAATTAATGTAATTAACATTTAATTAATAGAAATATTTAATTGCTTAAATAGAAATTATTTTTTGTTTTCTAGTTTAAACTAGACTCTGAGGTCTTGAGCAACTATATTTTGGTGAAAAGTGTCAGCCCTAAGAAATGTCAACAGAGGTTACGTCTTGCTTCTTTTTTCTCACCAAATCTAAATTTCTACCCACTGAAAAAAGTAATTTTATGATCAAAGTATATTGGCAGCCATTTGATGATTTGCTATACTCGTTTCACGTTTCTTTTTCTTTCATACTGGAAAACATACCCAAATTTATCTTTAGAATAAGCTTTAGTTTCTGGTACCAGAAGGCTATCTTTCTAAACAGAACATTTTGTACAGTCTTCATAATGTCAGCAAAATGCTGCTTTAAGTCCAATAAGTGGTAGATTTATTGAAAGTTACTTGTGCAATCAATATCTGGAATAAAACAGCCAGTTTCATATTGTCCTATCTTCACATTACTCTTCATTTTTCCAGGGAACTACAAAGCTGAAACATGTTCAGTAAAACACTTCCTTGTAAAATGATGTGTTTTATCTGTCACTGAGAAGGAATACATTTTCACTGCTTTAGTATCAAAATATGCATCCTTCATTTTATTTTAATTAAGCCCTGGATCCCTAACGATCAAAGCCATATCAGAAGGTACTATCAATTATAACAGCCATCTCATTCACAAGTGTAAGGTGAGTCTTTTTCTCTACTACTTACAAGATCACTGATAATTCCCCAACCTCTTCTCTGTACACAAATAATGCTCTACCTTGCATGTACCTCTTGCATTTTTATAACTGCTGCAGTTTTATGACTGTAGATCTCAGTAATAATAATATTTTTTATGTTAGCAGCCCCAGGATAACTTCAATCCAATCATGATGCTTTCATATACTTTGATTAATTCTGTTGTACATAATCCTGACTTCTAGAAGGAAATTTTGCAGAATATAGATTGGACTTAAAAGGGTTGATTTTCTTCTATGAAGTGGTTGCAGCACATTATAGATAGTAGGAAACTATGCTAGAAACAATATTTATTTATCATCCTATCTACTGTTTCGATATTGTTCATCAAAACAAGTGGAACAGCCCTTGATAGTTTTCATATATTTATCTTTTTATATGACATTTAGTCATTTGTAGTTAAATTTGTTTTGTGAAGGAGAAGCAAGTCATTAGCAAATTCAGTTAGAGAAAATTGTTGTTCATAAGGCATGCATACTCATGATTAACTATTGAAAGCTGTACGTTCCCATTAAGTCTTGAGCTTCCTAATACTCAAGTAAGGAAACTTAGTTGCTTCAAGATGGCAGGTGAAGCAGACAATATGCCGAGCAAATTCTGTGTTAAAAGGTAAAGAGGAGAAGAAACACTGGAGACCGGATGTCTGAAATTCTACTTTTTGGGTTGGGAGTGGCAAAAGTGAAGAGATGATAGCCATCTCCATCCCTTTGAGATCTGCAACACCTTTTTTGCTTTCCACACAAAAATTTAATAAAGTTTTTAAACCTTTTTGCTATTGTTTTGGCTTGGGTTTTTTTTTTTTTTTTTTTTTTTATCTATATAGCTGTCACAGAGGGAGGCTGTGCTACTATTCTCTCCTAGTGTTAATCTGAGTAGTTCTTTCTTTTTGCTTTGCCAGGAACATGGCAAAATACACATGGGGTTTTCTTACTGAGATTGTCTTCTTCTCTTGAAATAGTTCTAGTATATTGAAAATATTCTCAGGATTCATAAGGCAGCTGGTTATATTCACCACAGAATATTTTTCTCCATTAATGCCAAGGATCTCTAAGATCTTTATTAATAAGTTTTTACAGGTCTCAGGTGGCTATGTAGGGGAGAAGACAATCTATTTTTTCTCAGCAGAGGTCGTGGCTCCATAGTACTGCAACCCTTGTATTGCATCTCTGTCACAGTCTTAAAAATATGTTGTATATTTTAAATTCCTTTTTGCATCCCGTATTCAGCAGTATCTCCAGGGCAACCCTATAAAATACAAAAAATAAATAATCCTAATAATACAAATATTTTCACATGAAGAGTCATGTGAGTGTAATCTCAAAGGATGTCTATTGCTAGTACTACCTGATAGAATGTTCTCAAAGAAATCAGTGTCGCCAGAAATGTCTCTGTAAGAGACATTTGTGCAAATTTGTGGGCAGACGGGGTTTAAATTCCTGAAAAACAAAGCCACTTTTTCCTCACTGTCTGAAGATATATACTAACCAATTCAGATCAACATATACTAACCAACACATACTAATCCATCTAGAGCATTTACTCAAGCACCTTGACAGCCTGTTTCTTTCTATTCTCCTGTAATAGGTCTACCTCACTGCAGTTAAAAACCACATGTCACAGAACTGTAATAAGGTGGTTCAGAAATTAAGTTTATTATAGCTTTTTACATACATATTTAGATTATCCTTATGATAATGACTAAGATTTCCTCTTTCACCCTATTTTCTTGTGTGTGCCTAAGCACCAGCTAATCATTATAAGATTAGGAGTGTTTGTGTGAGCTCTCCTCTAATACTGATTTTAAATACAGCTATTTCCAGTATTTCGTTATTTATGACAGTCTTTTGCAAAGCACTCTGCCACACCGTATTTTATTTGGGAAAAAGAAAAAGGTAAATTGGTAAAATTACCTCTACTCACTTACTTTCATTATAAACCTTTTTTTCCTCCCTGCTAATTTTAATGAGGTTCTCTTTTACAAGATATGATACTGGAACTGCTATAATCTAAGATACAACTGTGTAATGTCTTCATTGCCATTACAGTGCTTGCCCACTAAGAATAATAATAAACCAGAATATTCACAGAACTAACATTTAGAAGACATGAACTGCTTTTCTTATTTTTTTTAAGTGAATTCCTAACACATATTGAAGTATTGCTTCTAAAACCTGCTCTTCAGCTACAGGAGAGAAGTTGAATATGCAGGGAACATGAAACTTCAATCCACAGCTTTATGATGATGATGTTCAATTATCAGTGGCTTCCAATAAAAACATCGTTAGTAATCAGGTGCATAAAACAAGAATTTTGGCATGCAAATCAGATTTCAGCCTGAGAAACAACAAATAAATGGGATTTTGGGACAATAAAGACTTTTTACGTTTATTTGAGACAAATTTTATTCTATAACACTTCTGAGAATGTATTAAAACACTCTGAGACTAGAAGTGATTATTACTAAGGGCTTGTACAAGATGAGTTGCCAGACAGAGAAAGCAGAATATAAAACTGTTTTTAATGAGGGAACTACAGCAAGCTGTACTTCAGCATAACTTTGTGCATAAGAAAAAGTTACTAGGGCATTGAGGTGAGATGACCTTAGATGGGGCCCACTAAGTCAGTCTATCACTCCCCTTCCTCAACTGGACAGGGTAAAAGGAAATATGATGAAGAGCTCATGGGTCAAGATAAGGACAGGGAGATCACTCACCAGTTACCATCACAAGCAAATGAGACTGGAAGAAATGAATTAAATTTATTGCAAAGCAGATCAGAATAGGACAATGAGAAATAAAAACAGATCTAAACCTAACTTCCCCTGACCTCTCTTTGCAGGCTCAACTTTATTCCTAACTTTTCTATCTCCTCCCCTGGAGCTGTGCAGGGGGGGAGGGAAGAGATTTTGTGGTGAGTTCATAGCCCTTCACCTATGTTGCTTTCTCCTTATACTCTTCCCCTGCTCCAGCAGAAGGTCCCTTCCATGAGAGACAGCCCTCCACAAACTTTTCCATTATGGGTCCTTACCACAGGCTGCAGTTTTTCACAAACTGCTTCATTATGGGCCCTTTCCACACATGCAGTCCTTCAGGACAGGCTTTCCAATTGGGTCACAGACTCCTTCAGGGTACATCTTCCTCTTCTGATGTAGGGTCCTCCACGGGCTGCAGGTGAACAGCTGCTTCACCACGGAACTCCATGGGCTTCAGGGGCACAGCTGCCTCACCATGGTCTGCAGCATGAGTTGCAGGGGAATCTCTGATGCAGCGCCTGAAGCATGTCCTCCTTTCTTCTTCGCTGACCTTTATGTCTACAGAGTTGTCTGTCTCGTGTATTCTCACTCCTCTCCTCCGACTGCCATAGTGCAACAGTTTTCACCCTTTCATAAGTATGTTATCCTAGAGGTGCTGTTAACATCACTGGTTGGCTTAGGTTTAGCCAGTGGCAGGTCCATCTTGGAGCCAGCTGGCATTGATGCTATACCATGGGGGCAGTTTCTTGTGTCTTCTCAAGTAAACCCCATAGAGGCAGGTCACTAAGAATCTAGACATAAGAATGAGTTTGTAAAAATCTGATATTGTTAAGAAAAAGTAGTGTTATTCCGTCCTTCTATTCTAGTAAAGCAACATTTCTTTTAGGGGGAGGGGATTAGGATATGTTTTACACCTTTATTTTAATAGGATTTTTTTATAAGTCATCTTTAGAGCAAGACGAGCTTGCTTTAAAGTAGACACAAATTTTAAATACCTACATATTTAAATACTTTTGCAGAAAATATTTAAATAGCAACATATGTAAAAAAAGGGAAAAAAATGATTATTACATTTATTTGGAAGAGGCTAAGTACTTTGGAAGAGATAATTAATTTAAGCACTGGTTTTATAAATTTGAGACATTCTGTAAAAAAGCACATTTGGTGACAATAAGCATTTATTTTACACTGATGAACGTATAGGAAGCAGCATCAAAATAAGCTGGAAAGTCACAGACTATAACAAGTGTTTTGCAACTAGTGTTGCAAAAATCTACCTGGAAGCTACAATAAAGTAAATCATCAGCTCAGACCATGTTATATAGGAAAAAAAACAACAAAACCAACCAAATAAAACCCCCAATAACTAAAACAAACAAATAAACAAAAAAACACAGAGCAAAACCAGACACATGAATAACATAATCTTTTTCTATCCAGTGTATATTAGTTAAAGTATCTTGCTTAAAAGGCAATTAAATTTAAAATAGACATGTTAGTGAGAAGAAGCAAGAATAATCAGAGGTTCACTAAAAATCATGTAAGGAAAAAATATAGGTAGATTTGATCTTCAAGACTACTTTTGAAGATCAAATTGTAGCTAAATAACTTCAGATTTTCAAATGATCTTTTAAGATCTTCTTCAATGCAAATTGGTCTGATGTTAAGATATGCCTAATTTTCATTCACTGCTGCTGACAAAATGCCAAGACCTTTATTACAATCTAGTTCTGAATAAAGAAAATCTGTTTGAAGAATGAAATAATTTTAATTAGAAAAGAAAATGATATGAAGAACTAAATATGACATTTCTTTAACTTTCCAGGACAACTAAATAGTACTCACAACATCCAAGTGACCCAAAGGACTGGATTTATAGTTGAATGGTTAAATGAGGAGACTTATTTTCATTTAATTTCCAGTGTATTCTTCTGCTTTCAGTGCTAGGCAGCTTTAATCTTTCTTCTGTGTGGAGGATCCTGCCACCCCCATGTTAGATGACTGTAGGTCAGTGTTCGTGAATCTGTGTACAAACAAAATCTGTACGTACAAATTCCATCTGGTACAAATAGTATCTATCACACTCTCCATTTTCTAGTGACCATAAACACATCAGGCTCTATTCCCTTCAACTTAGATCAGCTATGTCTGCCAGAACCCCATGTTTAAAGTAATAAATAGATGAGTCTGGTTATACAATGGCTGCTTTCTTTTTTCTGGGACAATACAGGTCATTGAGAAAGAATGGAGCATTTAACAGCCAAGGATGCAAAAAATTTTTTATGAGAAGTTTACACAGAGGTAGAGAAAAAATTCATGGGGTGGTCAGAAAATTTTACCTAAGTCTTTCTGCAGGTAATGGCATACGTCTTCTCTTCTTTTTCCTCCCTGAATTCTCTACCGTAACCATGGATATAATTAGCAATGGAGGGAAAGAAGAGTCAGGTGCGACTCGAGAGTTTTTGCTTCTTATGTGTAATTCTTATGTAAAGGACATACAGCTGAGCAGTAGACAAAGTAATGTAGCTACATATATGGCAGATAGCTATATATACATCTCTTTGGCTCACAAGTATTGCAGCAAATGCAAGCGCAGGAACTATCAAGAACTGGAGTGTAATCTCCACACATTTGCTGTGTAGTAATTAATCCTCCATTTAACAGCATGATTCACTGTACAAAGTACATATGTAACAGGGATAAAGAGCAGAGACTTTGGTCTTCAATTCAGTAAATTGAATTTATGCACAGTAAAACAAAAGAGTAAAAACTGTGTTTTTACAAAACTCATACATTCTATGAATGTCATATCAGCTGTAAAGAAAAAAATAATTAACTCTGACAATTTTATTTAGCAGCTGACGTGCACTGTTCAAAAAATAATGCTCTTAATTGTACTATTGCAACCATTCACCTTTCTTCCTACCCCCACTACTGCAAAGCAGGAGCAGCAAATTAGACCTGCTGTGTATATCGTATTTTTTCTGTAGTATTGCTGCTAAGTTCTATAAACAAAGTTTTCTTCACGCATTATATACTCACTGTTGTGAAGAAACTAAGTTTGGAGTTACTCCACAGTAACTGAGAACAGAATTTGGCTTGTTGTCTTTCCAGTCCTTAAAAATAATATTCCAAGGGGGATCAAATTTATGACAATAGAATGGCAGTCATGACAGCCTGGTTGCTTTTCAGTGTGTTTGTTGTTCTGAGTCATCGCTCTGTAGACTCCTCAAGTCCAGAGGGAGAAAAAGAATATGCTTTAATGGTTTCTTTCTCCCTGCACTGCAGCATTTTAAGAGAAAGCCTAAAACTACTTTGAAAAAGTTTTCAAAACAGCTGGAACACCTGGTGATTGCATTTAGCCATTGCATGGGTAAGCGTATTTGATAAAATGAACTAGTAAGCCCATTCAGTTTTATCCTTTATAAATATTTCTTCAAAAACATAAATATAAGAGATTGTTTATTAAGATAAATTCTAAGAACTGGATGCTGTGAGTATGTCAGTGAAGACTAGCTGGGGCTAAGGTAGTAATAGTCCTTTTCCACATTTTAGTCAGCATATAGTGGTTCTTTTCATTAGAAAAAGGTTTGTAATGGATTTTGCATAACAGTGCAAGCACTAATTTCACTGGTACAATATTCAAGTGTTTGGAAATACATTAGGGTGATATGCCTATTTTTCTTAGGTCCTTTTATAACTTTTCAGAATAGTTCTGGTAGGGGAGTTTTTCTGCCTGTGTACTACTGATTAGATTAGATTAAGGGTCTGTGTGAGAAGAGGTTTGGGTAGCGACTTGATCAAAAGAGGACCAAAAATGAGCAACTTTTGTAGGAAAGGCTTATATCATCCATTACTGGTGCTGAAGTATAAGGAGATGTGTAAACCGCTTCTCTCTGATTCATGATTTCTGTATTCAATCCACAGGCAGATAACATACGCCAGACTGCTAAAGACGAACATTTTGGGATATACCAAGTAGCCCACTGTCTGCTATGATGAAAACAAATTTTTGACCGTAAAAGTTAAATGGCTTCATTGTGGCTGCAATTCTGCTACATTCTTTTTGTTCCGAATTTCCTACTGGATTCATATGATGTCTCATGTATACTATGGGGGATGAGTACACATATTAAAGAGTTGTAACCATGAAACTCCCTTGCTATGGCTTTGTTTCATGACAGGCAATGCTGTGGACCGCTTTTGAGGACTGTATAAGTCAGATGCCATTCCCAGTACACAGTGTAGATGGCAGTATATATATCGCATGCAGTATAACAATATTTATGGGAAAAGGCAGATGCCAAATAAAAACTTTCTCATCTAGGACTATACTCATATTACAGTAACACATTTGCTACAAGCAGTGAGATTATCTGAACAGAGACATACCCCTAAAGAACCTCATGTCATAGACATAGACTAAAATTGCCTTAACTCTACAGGTGTTGTTCTTTGGCCACAGTGTGGTTCATCAGTTTCCAGAGCTGCATTTCTATTCATTTGTAGATCTGCTGCTCTTGTGCCTAGCGTAAACATCAGTACTTCATTCATACATGATCTAGGGCACAATCTACAACTGATGTTCTCTATCAAAATTCTCTGAGTAGCCTTCATGCAGATCCACCACAATAGTTTTGCTCACTGTAGCATACTTTAAGTTAAACAGTCATTGAGTAAAATACAGAAAACCCTGAAAGTATAGATAAGAGTGAAAGAGTCACATTTTTTAAAAAAGTGGTTTAACACTAGGCTAGAGGGAGACCTCTTTTTGTCCTGATCTGTCTGGATTTTCTTCACAGAAACATGCATCCAACAGAAAAAGCTAGAGTATGGATGCTGTTTTTAGCTTAAAGTGGTGTAGCTAGGGCATTTTACCTTAAAGGAGGATTTGAGCTCCCTTCAGTAACGGAGAAAATTGCATAATTTTTTTGATTACACAGAGGTCTCAGGTAGTCACTTGAAATGAAGGCAGAGGTGTGTCAGGAAACAGCTTCTAATTTAGCAATCATAATTTAAAAGAAAGAACTGAAAACAATTTCCTGAGGGAAATGATCTATATAGCTATATTCATAAATGTTCAGAGCATTCTTTTCTGTGGATGGAAACTACTATCTGAATCCCAGTTAGATTTGCATCTGGTCTAACTCTCAGATTTCCTAATGGTTCTAGAAATCTAGAAATGCTGAATATACATCATTGACATAAACTTTGGTGTTAAGGTCCTTAAAAAATGCTATTAGCTTATCACTCTGGCCTTCCATATATTCATTGGAACAATCTTAACACCACATTATTTGCTATGTGTCTAAGTGTGCCCAGTGAGGGCAGTGAACATTGTTCTAACCACAGATACCCTTCTGGGGTGCATTTACACTGCCCAGTAGCTACCCATCTTGTTTGCAGGTCTCCTGTTTACTCACATGACTTGTATGTTGGTTTGCCTATCTAAACTCTGGAGAAAAATAAAATAAAATTTATGCAATATATAGCCATTTGAATTCTCTACTGATTCTTTTCAATGAATTGACTTTATCATCACATGCAGAAAAATAGTAAAAGAAGGTAAAAGGATGAAGCAGATTGTCTGGAAGAGAGACTCTACCTAGACAGAAATTTGGAAATCAAACCATGTTTTTCTCCAAAAAAAGAGTTAAAGACAGCAATTTTTTTTTCCTATTTGGAACAATTGTCTATTTGTACATATTACCAAAAGCAGATAAAAGTGTTTTCTGATGCCGCTGTTTAGATGACAGCACAGTACCTACTCTCTCTTTTATTGCTACAGATGCTGGTGATCCAAGTACATGTTGAACACTATTTCAATCAAAAAAATACATATATCTCAATTGCAATTTATTAAAAATATAGCTAAATAATGCCTAACACACAAAATTTAGAATATAATGGGAAGTCCAATAAGCACACTATATAAAACACATTTTGGAAACAAAACCTGATTGTCTGATAATGGCATAATAATCAGTGGAAATATATGTCAGGAGAAATAATAAGACCGTTTAAGTTACCCCTTTTCAATTCATTGTTAGAACAATGGTTTTCATTTTATAGCAGCCAATTAAAATCTGTTGAAGTATTGGAAGCTTTCATAATACAGATTTCTAGTTGAATGATCTGTTGAAAATTAACTGTTTTTGATCAGAGGACCATATTTAAATTCTTAGTTTCCTATTAAGTACTTCTTAGAGTCTTTTAATATATTTATGCCCTTTTTTCTTTTAACTTTTTTGTTTTCTCTTTTTTTATTCTCTCTTTTCTCTTTTTCATGAACTGACGTAGTATGGACTAGCTAGATGTGTTGGTAAATGTGAGAATTATCCCCTAATTTTGTGGATTTCTGCTATAAAAGAATGATCTCTTTTTCTTTAAAAGCTGGGGTGGGATAGGGTGTGTGTAGGTGTCTCAATTTAAGCATTTTGGCAATGATAAATGCACAGATTATCTAACTATTCTTACTGTTGTGCTGACAGCATGTGGGTAAGGTGAAATCCACATCTCCTGAGCAAAATCTTAGTTTTCTAATTATGCACAACTGTTTTATACAATGCAGCAGGAAAGACCAATTCTGCAGTGATGACAAACTCTTAGAACTCTCATATGTACCCCCAGTCAGAGCTTAGAAGTTTCAGCCCTTGAGCACTGGTCTGTAAACAAAGAGATTGGGTTTACTTTTCAATACCAGAAACATATAGGACTTGAGGAGATATCTTACCACTGATGATAAAAATGTTATTCATACATTTCCAGAATCGCTAGGCCTCCATGTAAGTCAGGAATGAAAAAAAGAAATATTCAACATAGACATACAGAAATGCAAAATTTAAAGGTGAAAGAATTTTTTTGTTTATTTTTACGAAAGCCTTATATCTGCTATAAAAAGTAAAGCACATGCTGTTCTTCACTAGCCTTTTTTTTTTTTGTTATTTTATTTTAATCAAGCTATTATGTGTTGGTGAAGAAGTGCTTCATTAGTAGCCCCATTCCAGTCTTTCAGGCAAAAGGTTTTCAATTCACTTACCTTCAAGTTAAGCAATTTGAACATATAAATGGTAGAAAATTACTTAGACATGTCCTTGTCCATCATATCAGTGGTATAATAGGAGTTTAAGGTATGTCAATGAGACAGATCGCAGTTGGCATTTTCTATGAATAATTCTGTCCTTCACAGTACTGATTATTCCTGTGCTTTGCTTACTGTCCTTGTTCAGCTGCTGCACTTTTCACTTCTGTACTAGTTTTATTTTGAACAACAGCTACACCATTCAGTGTGTGCCAGAAGTGTGTTGTATGGCAACCCTCAGGCAAGTAAAAACATTTGCAGAATATCTAAAAAAGAAATAAGTGAAAAAGTTTTGCAAGAATGCTCTTTTATTTCACTCTTGTTTTTTTATAAATACAACTTTCATAAGTATATCAATGACTTGCTGCTGTCAGTGGAAGTTTCAGGGTGTGGTTTGCTTAGCAGCACTGAAAATCGAATTACTCATGTATATAATGGGACCTTAAATGTCAAATTTCAACCTGTTGGAGGTATGAATAGATTATCACCTCTGTCTGTACAGGAATCCAGGCCAGCCTTCAACTATACCCACTGAAAAATCAAATAAATCTCTTACCTGTATTGCCATAACGCTAACCAAACCACTTGTTTCTTGATTCAATCAGGCATCAAATAAAAAGATTTTGTACATTTATTTTCAGTGTTGTGCAAAAAGCGGGATTTTTACTTCCAAAAATTGAAATTATGGCTGAGAAATATTGTCAGAAAGTTACCGTCAGTGTGATAACTTTTCTGTTATTAGTGGCTCTGTGGGATTCAGGCTACTTTACACTAAGTTTAGACATGCCAGAAGAAGCTCCGCTTGCAGAAGCTGAATGTTAAGCAAAATCAGAAAAAAATAAATCTTCTTACTTTAATCAAGTTGCCCAAAACTCAGATTCCCCAGCCATTTTAGAAAAATGTGTGTAAGCTTTGTTTCCATCAGCCTTTTGTCAGAGTTTCTTCTCTGTCTGCATTATTGTTACCATAGAGACTGGAGTAGAAGCAGCACATAGGGGTTTAATACAGAAGAATCACTGCTTTCTCTCCAGGTAAATTTCCATAATTGTTTATCCCTTCTTCACCCTTAGAGCTGGAGCTGTTCAAGTTCCTGTTTCTTTTTTCCATCTGCTGTACCCATGTGTTCTCAGTAGGAGGAATACAAACATTCTCATGGCAGTTTCTTTTCCTTTTTTGCACTGCATTCACTCTCAGCAGCTTCAGCCCAAATCACTATTTTCAGTGGGAACATCCTGAGCCACTTGGCTAAGCAATGACAATAAGAAAAGATTAAAAAGATGGAGAAAGGGAAGGAAGGAAAAGAGAGATAGAAAGATAGACTGCAAGAGAGAAAGAAGGCAAAAAGGAGACAAAGAAAGAAAGGTCTTGCAATTTAAAGGACATTTTCACAGCATGAAAATCTCAGATTCAGGCAAACAAAAGTATAATCTCACATGCTAGTTAAATCGTATTATTTACAAAGAAATTTCACTTTTTCACTGAGTTGTTAACACAGACTTTAGTTGCAAGTCAGTTCTTCAAATTCAGAAACTTAGTTTGACTTCGAAGACCAGTGTTTGCTAGCTACCAACGCTATCTGTTTCTCAAGTAGAGAAGGTGGCTTTCTCCAGCCAATTATTCTTGTAGTTAAAAAAAAAAAAAAAAAAAAAAAAAAAAAAAAAATTGAAAAATACAGGAATATGATTTGCAGAAAAGAAGCTGGTTTGCAAAATAATTACTTGTAAGAAAACCCCAACTCATGAGTAGCTTTAATATTAAAATAAATCCATAAAAATTCTGGAGGAATAGTTTGTAATCATACCTGTGTTACTCTTTCAAATCACATATAAATAGAAGTATTTTTCTTTTTAGTTATCTTGTTTTTCTTAGTGTGATTCAGATGTAATAATACATTATACCTCTCCTTCCATTGCTTCCATTTACATGACTATAAAATGGCAACAAAACAGAATAATTACCATGCTTCAGTCTTCTGTGTCCCTGAAAAGTTTTTCTCATCACATTTTCCTGAAAGCTAGCAGTGACAGCATGTTCTTACCTAGCCTTTTTGACTGAAGCCTGACACAGCTGAGTGTTTTACCTTCCAGTTTCTCCATGTGTTGGGAGATTTCAATAACTTTCATGTTTAATACCTTCTTTCATTTCATTCTGCAGAGAAACTCAATATATGATTCTGCTCTTTGATCCTATGGATATACTGGTATCAGTACTTTCAGAGATGATATCTGAGCTGTTCATGTCAAACATTAGCACCAATAACCAACCATCTTGCTATTAATAAAAGTAGCACCAGGGAGTCTATTAAGGCTCTGTGTCCTGTGTCAAAACTCTGTTCTGCAACCGGTTTTGGATGATCAAGTGAATGTGATAAATTCCTGATGTTCAGTATAGGAAGTGTTTTCAACAGCACCTCCATATGTGCCAATGTGGACTTCAGCATGTACTTCTTCAGCATAACATCTGCATTTATAGCTCACAGAATGTCTTATGAGTAACAGTGATTTTCATATGAACAATTCATCTGTGCAAAGTGCATAAGTTTCAAACAACAATACTCTTGATAATAAGCAATGTTATCTTGTACTCACAAAACGGACTGTATTTACAGCTGCACATGATTCTTGATTGTTATTTCACTTGAGACTCTGTAACCCTCAAACACCATTAAAATAGAAACCATTTATTCTTCTCTGTTACCCCCACCTGCCTCTTCTATCCTACCTTCCTCCTTTCACCCAATCAATCCTGCTCATATCCCCAAGTGTGCACATACAGTTTCCACATTCTAATGATTTTTGCTATTTTCTCAAGTTGCTGCTCACCCCATCTCACCTCCTAATCCATTCAGTTCTCCCCACTTTGTAAACAACATTTTCTGTTCTTTTAACCCACAGTCATGTTGGCTAAATTGATTCAGGTCTGATAGAACTAAAATAGGGCCAAGTAGAACTAAAATAACAGTAATGGCAAAATTAGGTTTCTGTTCTTTTTTAATTTTATTGAGTGTAAAATGCAGTGTACAGTTCCAGCTTCCAGCTGTGGTTTAAAAGCTATAAACTTCTGTTGTTAAATACATTCACATTCTGGACCAATACCCAAATATCCCTACATAGATGATATTAATTCAGTCCTTTCCACTAAGATAAAATCTTACAGTAAAAGAAAGGTGGTTTACATAACTTATCTCCTTTACATTATATAGTCTAGCCAGCCTGATCTTAGTTAAACACCTTGGTTTACAGGGTAACCAGATAAACTAAAAAGCATTTCTGGGCAGAATGGCATCCTTAGTCTCAGAAAAAGTATTATTTTTTTTTTATTACTCCCTTATGTACTGGATCATGTTGAAACTAGCAGAAAGCCTTATTTACTATACTTCACTACAACAATAATAGAGTTATACAGCATATGTCTTGAGGATAAATTGCTTCAATTATTTTATTCTGAGGAACAATGAAAATAACACTGATGATGCTCAAGCAAGAAGTTCAACAGCATTATTTTACTCTTTAGACAAAAAACAGCTATGATTCAGAAGTCTTTATAAACTTTACCTATTCACTTAAGGGATTGTGAGGGTAGTGAGGCACTGGAATGAGTTGCCCAAGGAAGTTGTGAATACTCCATCCTTGGCAGTGTTGAAGGCCAGGTTGAATGGAGTCCTGGGTGACATGGTTTAGTGTGAGGTGCCCCTTCCCATAGCAGGGGGGTTGGAACTACATGATCTTAAGGTCCTTTCCAACCTTTACTATTCTGTGATGCAAAGATTCTATGATTTAATTTCTTCCCTTAAATACCATATTACTATTCATCTTCTTCATGAAATACATAGTCTTAAAAAAAAAAAATACACAATGCATCTACATAGACAGCTGTATGTACGGGCACTTTTTGCTGTCTGAAGGGAGGCCGATGAACACATTATACTAGGTCTTTTTTTCTCATCAAATCTCAGAATCAAAGATTTTTATTTTATATATATGTAAAGCGAAAGCTTGTAAACAGAATATGAGAAAAGTATCTGGCAGAGTTTATACAGACACAAAAATAAGTAAGCATGAGTGACACATTGAAATGAAGAGCTCCTTTCAGCAGTTTGGGAACTCACAAAAACCTATGATCATCATGGTGGCTTAGCAAAAGTAAGCCTATCCAGGTAACTAAGGGAATGAATTCAGGTTAGTGAAATGTGTATTCAGAGGGATAAGAAAGTTCTCCAACAATCTTGACTTCCTCAACAGGGAAGAAGGAGTTGATGGAGTCCCATCTTTGAAAATCTTTTCTGTCTGTGGTTAGGGAGCACCAAAACTTGTTGTTATTACAAGATGGATCATAAATTGGAGTTACAGCAGTGTGCGTTGTACGGCTGTACTGCGGCTAAAACCGTGAACTGCTTTCATCTGATGTAACTTCTAGGTTTGCCTTTGCTATGCCTCAAAATCAAGAGATCTGAGATTTTTAGACTATGTATTAGTCATTACACGCAGTAAAAACTAGTGCATAAAGCTGAATCTTTGAAATGGAAGGCAAAGGTAAAAATTAAAGTTGCTAAAAAATAAAGTTTGAGTTTAGTTTGGTACGAGGTCAGGCACAGATATTGACCATTCTCATTAAAAATACTCAGAAAGCTACATTTATTATTTAAAATAGCAATAAATAATGCCAGTTATTTTATTTATTTAATGTTTTTTTATTTGCCATTAGAGGATGTTCCACTTCCATAACTCTCAGATCAAAGACAGACTTCATCGTCAAGATGCTAGCTTAGCTACAAAAGATACACCTTAAAAATAACTTTATTTGTTTCAAGGAGAGGTATGACTTTAAGACAGGAAATGGTTCAACAGATCAACATCTCTCTCTGATGAAGAGTAGCAAAAAATCCATTTGTGACTTCTTTTATCTAATGTGTGCAGTTATATTAAAAACAAAGGACAATGTGAGGGTATCATAAGACTGAAAAAGAGAGAAAAATCTCATAACAAGATTAAGAAAGAACAGAGAAGTGATGTATATGGGAAAAAATGAAATTTATTTGTTTGAATCACTTTTTATATTCACAGGGCTCAGCTGAAGAAGATAAGGCTGAGAATTATGCCTGATTATCTGCTCCATCAAGAGTCTGGAAGGGCAGACCTTTGAAATATTTTCTGCAAAGTTGGAAGCCCTTGGTTTTATATCTGCTTTGGCTCCTCCTTCTGCAGTTAGGAAGGTACAGAAGATACTAGCAATAGATGAATTAATATGTAAAATTTGCCTTTGCTAGTCCTAGCAAATGAAAGCTATATTTTGCCTTATTGAGATGCTTTTTTCAAAAGATGAATTTGTTTTAAAAGAGTGATATTTAAGGTTTAGTGTTTTCCAGGGTGAGAAAAGATTTATTTTTTTTTTTCTCCTACCAGTTAGACTAATAAAAAAGACTTGTTTCTGGTTTTCTAGCTTAGAATTTACACAAACTTCTAAAATGTCTTAAGAAGATACTAATGATCTCCATTTACAACCCCTGAAAAAATGCTAATAAAGTTGCAATGTAGATTATACATTTAGTGGAAATTGCAAGAGATGCATACATCACAAGGTTAATTTTACACCTTTTAAATTAACCAGGAGAACCAGGAGCCTGAAGCAGGTGCCTCTGAAGTTGCTCTATATTCCGCACTTTCTTTTATGTGCTATTTTGCAACTGCACACTTCACACATTCATATTCTGTGCTGGTGGATTTTTGTCTTGCATAAGTAAAGAAATAAATATATAAGAAATAATTTGGAAGTGAATGATCTGAATTATCAGCAATTTTTGATAGAATTCATATGATTTCTAATTGATGTATGACTGTAGAAAAGCAGATATAAGAAAGTTTAAAATATAAAAATGTCAAAGACCTGAGTATTATTTACTTGATGAAATATTTTTAAATAAGTAAATTAAAAAAATAAAATCCCTTCCTCAGTAATGTTGACTTTATATAAATTGTATTTTTAATAAACAGGTAGAATTTGATTTTACAATCCAAACATGAAAAAATACTTCACCTCAGAAATTAGAACACATGAAAAAGGACATAGTGAACTGTTGATTTTTTATTTTATAGTTTATTTTTATCATTGTGCAGTATTGACAGGATTCAGGATTTATTGAGTTATTCTCATGGATTCAGCAACTAGAAATGTGATTTTCATGTTTAATGGTGTGATGGGTTATTTCACCCACATAAAGCAAACGGACCATATGTTTGACTTTAAAATTAACTCATTATCATATGTATTAATACTGGGTTTTGGGTATTTTGGACATAATATTCAGCAAGAGAGAAAAACATTGACATTGGGCATCTATTGTAAAGTTAACGGGAATAATTGCCCATGTGGTAGGCTATTTTGATATAATTCCAAAACAAATTAGTGGACTGAATCTGCTTTACTAAATTCAAGCAACTGTTCAACAAGATAAATCAGAATCAGAGTTTTCTACCATCAACCATGCTGCTTATGCATAACTCAGCATATGAACAGTACCAATGCTCGTAATGCAACTGTTTATATAATGAAACACTGAATCTGAATTAAGTAATGGTGCAGTTCCCCTTAAGCGAGAGATTTAAAGTGCAGGTCAGCATCTAGCTTCCACTGTTTCTGAGTCAATATCACTACATTTCTTGAATACTTGCAGTTGTTTGTGCATGCTAGTAATTGGTATTGCAACCAAAATTATCATGACTATCACAAACTCTGAAATTGACCTGTGGAATATTGTATTATATCCTGTGAGAATAAAGATATGTCAGGCCAGCAAAGTTGTGAAATCTTCAATGAATAAGACAATCATTTATACTGCTTAGAGATCTGGACTCACAGGAGGGTTACCTTAGATTTTAAGGACTGTATTTTAATTTGACATTTATTATATGAAGACAGGACAGGATTTGCTCAAAGATTAGTAGATCAAAGCTGAGCAAATGTGTGACAAAAAGTGGGTGACTGGAGCAAGAAGGTGGTGGAAGCAAGAAGTAATTTTTAGAGCTTTAAGAGAAGAATAATAGCAGTAAAATTTTAATATTGATTAAAAAAGAATGACATCCTCAAGCTTTCATGACACCTCTCTATTAATATAAATCGCCGCTTATCAAATTATTGCTTCAGAAAATACAGATAATCTGAAACAAATAATCAGGCTTGCTTCTCCCTGCTGAACATTTACGCCTGAACCAGTTTATAACCTCGGATCATATTCAGCTGAACCATCTCAGCGGAGTAGCTTCTGAAGAAACAATAGAAGAGATGGTGAAATGTAAAGCTGACCAGAAAGTAGAAACAATTATTTATTTATTTGTGTGTCGTTAAGAAATAAGCAAGAACATCCTCAGGAGAAGAAATCAGCGTATTATTAAAATTCTTCAACTGAGGATTCTGCTAATACAGAGAACATTTGTGTATTGCCCTATTTAAATGCATTACTCGTACCATAAGTATTGACTGTACTTTTTTACTTTCCCTGCAGATCTACCTAACCTCATTTGCAGTCTTTCGGGAAATCACACAGACTATTTACATGCTTAGTGCTTCAAGAAATTAGTCACTGATCTCCAAGTTGCTGCCCTCTAAGCAGAGTTATTGTAATCAACAGTCAGACAAATAGTTGTGATTGATTTGGTTTGCTTTACTGTTGTTAGTTTCTGTCCCCTCCACTGGAAATGACTGCTATCTCTGATTTGATTTAAACTGACCTATGTCATGCTAGAATAGACCAGTTGTGCTCATGCTGTCAATGCTGCACTCCAGGATAGGTGTTGAAGGTAACCTGTGAACAGCTCTGGAGAGGAACCAAAAGTACTGGATAGTGGTTTCCTCAGCATTTTCACATAGATAACAAAAAAAACTACTAGCCACTGACCTCTCACGAGGGGAAGAACCTCAACACACCTGAAGACATCAAGAGTTCTGCTGCTGAGTGAAGCAAAGATTTGTCTAGCCATGCTATTTTGCAGCCACTTCAATTATTAAAGTGAGAAGATTTGTTTGGAAAAGTGCAATCCAAAGCAAAATTCTCAATCACCAAATTATAATTTAAAGTTGGAATTTAACATTGGAATTTAACTCAGTATATGTTAGTACCTGTAGATTAAAAATATGAAACAAACCTGATGTATTAGTATGGATTAGCTATCGAAAAATTCAGTATTGTTTCACAAAGCCTGCTGAGATGAAATAAGCCTCATAAAGTTCTGCATAGGTAAGAGTCTGGATTGATTCTTTTTATCTTTTCCTTCCTCCCTTTCTTAACTCCTTAATATTTTGTAGTAGTTTTAGGTGTTACAGCATAAAGTAACATTTCATTTTACCTTCAAACAGAAAGCTCAGAGTGTAGTATAATGGAAAAAGAATCACTGCTTATGGCAGTTTTCTTGCTCTTATTTTAGAAAAATTCACAGAAAAGTTAGCAAATACTGTGAAGAGAAATTTTAACCTAAATCCCCAACTCATTCAAGGAAAGCTGAATAGACTCAGCTATTCATAAGTAAGCTATTCATGAAAAGTAAGAACAGTTTTCTTCAGGAAAGATTTTTTCACTTCATTACTGACTTTGTGATATCTATTTACAATGATATTGCATGCAGTAAAATCGAGTTGTCATCTAAATTAAAGAAGGTTTCACTTTTTGGTCATAATTAGATTAGTATCCCAAATGAGTTTGCCTGTCATTCATTTGTATAAGATGTTGCATTTTTTTCTTTTACCTTTATTAGTCTAAACAGGATAGATCAACTGATGGGAGGCTAAAGAACTGAAATATTCAAGTGACTGTATTACATAAAATAAATGTATCTTTTAGCGATCCAGATTCTTCAAGAATGAAAACATGTCACACAACATGATTTTAATGAAGAAAGACATTTCAAGCCATTATGATTCATACATTTTTCCTGTTGCTCCAGTAGGAACAGCTGCTCCGTTGTTTTGGCTTTGACCCCTTGGCTTTCAGAACTGAAGTTTACCCAGTCAGTGCCTTTGGCATTAACACTGATTTTTCACAGAGCTCACACCAACAGCAAGTAGGGGATGTAAGTGATTAACTCATTACTGTTTAAGTAAGCAAATGTGACCAAAGTCACTTAGTGGAATGGATAATTTGTGAATGTTTGCAATGCAGTTCTCATAGCGCTAGCATTAGTCTTGTCGAAGAAAGCAGGGCACACCACTGAATGAGCGGCTGTTGAGAAGCAGCAATTCACAGGGAGAAAAGAAGATGTGTTCAGCTGCATTTTCCACCCCTTATTTTATCTCACTGCTTCTCTGTTTGCTGTAATCCAAACTTCATACCAGTGGAGTAGTTCAAATTCCCCACTTAGTTGCCCTGGTGCTCCTGAGTTAGCTCCATCCCACTTCCACCATTGCTAACTGAAGCTGCATTACTAAGAGAATAATATAGCCCAGTAGCTGGTTAGATGGATTCTGACTTCCTGCTGCTGCCAGCTGACCAGAGGGGGAAATAACAAGGAAAGAAAAGCTCAAGTTTCATTGCTATTAAGGTGGCTTTTCCACTGTAGAACAGTATCAACAGAAGCTGCTTTGGTGTTTCAGTTGCCTTTTTGAAATGAACAAATGTGGGGTTTTATGGTATTACAGAGCAGACATCTCTGTCTGTATCAGTTCTCTTTGATGCTATCCTTCTTATTTTTCTCCATTATTGCTGCTCCTGTCTGAGTCACAGACCCCCAAGTCTCCTGTCTTCTGCTAAACTAAATGGATAGAAACAAAGTTTTCTCCTCCAGTGGGCAGGAAAAGTAGAGAGCAAAAAAAGAGCAAGTTAGGACCCTGGAGTAGCAGAGGGCATTAAATGGTGGTACTGGAGACAGTCAAAACTGAAATAAACATTTGACAGAAGTACGTTAACTGAGTGAGAAGAGTGAAAATGTGAGGAGGATCAGAAGGGAGGAAAAGGGCTAATCAGTAGGTCTGTAATTTTATAGTCTTCACATCTAATTTGTATACAAAAGTCATTTAAACCTCTTCTTTTGAAATGTAAATAGAAGTTTGCGTAAAAATAATGATTAAAGAATGAACCCAGGATGTTGGTGAGAAAATAAGGAAAACAATTTATAACACGATCATCTATTTTTTAAATAGATGGTTTGTAGGCTTACAGCTCACGAAACTCTCCAGGCAAATAGTCCAATCACAATGTTGCAGACCCTCTCACAACCCCCACGTCCGCTGGCCTCCAACTGAGATTCCCGCCACAACTACATCCTGGCCCATCCTCCCAAGGCTTGCTTGTTTACCATTCTTGTCCATCAAGGTTCCAACCCATCGCCCCAGCGCTTGTCAAAGCACCAAGTCCTCAGAGCTCATTCCCAAACTCTTTTCATGCAAATCTTATCACCTTCCTTGACCGCATTTTATCTACTTCTTAGATGCAGGCAAAAGTTTATTTTATTTTGGGACACATCTGGCAAATTAGCTGATCTGTGAATAGCTAAGCCTTTATTATCTATCACTGAGTCTGATCTATGTGATCTGGGGTATCTATGTGGACTTGTAATTGCTTGTCAGAGTCATCAATTGACTCCTTGAAACTGTATCTGAACTTGATGCATTTGTTTTTAAGCCCTTGCCTGGCTTTTCCTGATATCTACTGTAACTGAGCTGTGATTGAAAATCCTCATAGCTTATACTTCCTTGCACACAGGTAAGCTTTAGAAAGTGTGACCACGAATTGTCAGATTTTTTAGATCATCCACCACTGTACATAAAAATTATCCCTAGAGTTTTTCTGTTCTGTAAGAGTAATCTTGGTATACCAAGCACTGGCAGCTGGAATCTACCAAAAGACAATACTTTGCTTACTGCTGTTAACTTTCTGCACTAATCTGGGCTTACAGTGAAATGACTATTTGTTCCTATTACCAGTGATGTGCAATTTTTGAATTTTTATGTTATAGTTATTGGAGTTTTCTGTTCCTTTTGTTTCTCTGTTTTGGTTTTGGCGGTTTGTTGGTTTGTTATTGTTTGGTTTGGTTTTTTTTTTTTGTGTTTTATTTTTTTATTGGTTTTTTTTTTTGTGTGGTTTTCTGTGGGGGTTTTTTGTGGGTTTTTTTGGGGGAAGGGGAGTTTTGTTTGGCTTGTTTTAGATTTTTTTTTTTTGGTTTTTTTTTTTTTTGGGTTCCCACGGATTATAGCTGCTATTCCTTGCATGAGAATTCTGTTTTTTTAAATGTACAAATACACTTAAAAGTCTTACCTGCTAATATATTTTTAATTAATGTTTACAATTTTTCCATGTATATTTTCAAATACATTAAAATCTTTCAATTAAATAATTTTATGTGATACTTTGCATGCATACATAAAGGAGATGGCATTTCAAAACTATTCTGAGAATTACAAATTCCTGCACTTACCAAGCGTACAAGGTATGAGAGCTTTTCTCCATAACTTAAATTGGAGGACTGTTTCGTACAATTTCTATTTTTGAGGCCCTTAGAAAATGTGCCATGCAACACCTCTTAGGTAATCAAGGATTTAATGCATACTCTAGTGCCTCAGCAACTTTAATAATATTTGGCGATGCAGTGCATATTACTATTGAATAAAATAGAAAGAAGCTGCCCAGTCTAATAAATGAGCAGGGCTTTCTTTTGTTTTATAGGGTTTTTTTAGATTTAGGTTGGGTTTTTTGTTTGTTTTTTTTTTTTTTTGTTTGTTTGTTTGGTTGGTTGGTTGGTTGGTGTTTGTTTGTTTTTTGGTTTTTTTTCACTTAAGACTGAAACAGAGTGCATTGAAACGATTATTTTAGTTATACCCAGTTTAGTAAGATGACAGCTAAGGAACCTGAAAAAATTGTTGATGTAGAAAATATCTTCAGGGAACTATTTCTGTCTTTGATATATATATCTTGAGAATTTGAGAAGAAAAAGCCCTAAAGCATTTTGTAGAAATAAAAGTATTATACTGAACACTTAAACTACTATTGTAAACTGCATTGACAATAACCCCTTAGATTTATTTCTCTATATAAGTAAATTATTTGTAGCTTTCAGTTTGCTTCCGATCCACACTATATTCAATCCTATTAGATGCATCTTTCTGAAACACCACTTATAAAACCTTTGACCTCCTAAAATACGTGTACATGAGTGTTGCTATCTGTCCTCTAGCAGTTATAGATATTTTTACCATGAGAATCTATTTGCAACTTTTTTCCTCCTAGTAGTTGAAATCCATGCAGAGGTTAACATATTACAGAGTAAATTAACACAGTTAAAAGTTTATAAAAATACCTTGTATCAGCAAATACATTCATTTCAAAGTGACCTCCTATCCGAAATCATTCTTAGATATAAAAGGACTAGATTTTTTTTTTAGGTAAATTTAGAATTTCTACAGGTTAATCAGTTGTTAGATCATTTTTGTGAATTCCACCTCATGTAAAACTAATGCTGCTTATACAGATTATGCTGTATTTATTTTCTTAATTTGGAAAATAAAATTATGCCAAAAAAATCAATGACATCAATGAAAAAAAAATATTAGTAGTTACTGTAAAAATCATAACAAAATGAACAAAGAAATCTTAAAAGAAATGCTTTTAAACAATTGTACAATTAAACATATGTGGGAAATATAAGACAATATTTTCCTTGAATGTGCTCTTGTCAGTCTGTTTGCAAATTTTGAAAAAGTACTAGATCAGTTCCTAGAGAGGCCTTGCTATTTACACTGTTGTCCTGGGTTTAGCAGTAGCAGTCATTTTTCTCTTTCTTGGTAGCTGGTGCAGTGCTGTGTTTTGACTTTCAGCCCAGGAGCAGAGCTGATAAAAATGATATTTTGGTATGGCCAAGGACTTTGTGAGCCTCATGCTCTGCCAGGGAGGAGGGGAAGCCGGGAGGAAGCAGAGACAGGACACCTGACCCAAACTGACCAAAGAGGTATTCCATACCACAGCACGTCATGCCCAGGAGGTAACTGAGAGTGACCTGGAAGGGGCTAGAGTGGACTGCAGGGTTGGAGGAGGGATCAGTCGCTGCTTGATCGGGCTGGGGGGGCAAGTTATGGTCTGGTGATGGGGTGTTGTATTCTCTTCCCTTGTTATTTCCTTTATCATTACTATTATTGGTGGTAGCAGCAGTGATTTGTGTTATACCTTAGTTACTAAACTGTTCTTATCTCAACCCCTGGGAGTTGCATTCTTTCTGATTCTCCTCTCCGTCCCTCCAGGAGTAGGGGGAGGGCAAGAAGGGGGGTGAGGAGGGAGTGCACAAGTTGTCTGGCTGGGGTTAAACCACGACAACTGTTTTAAATTAACTTCTTTACTGTTGGCACCGATAAAACAATGTTAGTGGGCGATTAGTTATTCTATATGAATTTTCTAAACAAGAATGTAAAGCTGATTACAGTTACCAGTTAGTATTGGCACTGTGCATTATTCCTTTGTAGAAAGACATAAAAAGAACTACCCAAACAAAATTTTAGACCTAACTTCTCTTCCTAATGGCAGAACAAGCAACTGACACACTTTAAAGTTTCTATGAGACAAACTCAGGTCTGCTCATGCAACATCCGTCATTCAAAGCTTTGTAGAACTGAATAGGCAATTCATAGCAGATCAAGGTCAGTGAGTCCTATGCTATATATGTAAACAGTCTTTGAAATTTAAAATAATTGCCACACAGTGAGTGTTGTCCTGGTAAATAAATACTGAATAAAAACTTTCCTGAATGGTAAAACATTCATGGAGTGACTGCAGTATCTTTTTTATAGCTGAATTAATTAAAGCATGAGAGAAAGCCATATATAATAGACATATATATATAGACATATATAATACCTAATGTGTAATTCACTACCACATACAGAAAACTGCAAGGTGAAAAATGTATTTGTCAGGGTCAATACTTCATGCCTGTATTAACCCATATAAGTACCAACTGAGCACACAGTGGTGTAAGCATTTCTTATTCCAATAGAATAAATTGATATTTTTCTTTCATGGCTGCATTTTTTGTTATAATCACATGTAAAAACATTATGTTTACTTCATTTTTATCCATATCTTCAGAGTAAAACCATTTTTTTTGTTTCAAATGCTTTCTTGTAAAGTAATAATATTATGTTGTCAGCACTCAGTGGGCAAACATTTTTCAACATTCTTCTTTTAATTAACTTGTCTTACAAACAAAGGGTACCAGATGAACACAATTTATCCACAGCATGTATTTTCAGCTAGGAGGCAGATAATTATTGCTCACTGCAGAAATAATGTTATTCTACTTGCTCATGTGAAACAAACTCTAAACGTCATTTTACAGCAATAAAGATAACATAGCACAATGTCATCTTAAGATACAGCAATTACACAGAGGAACTTCTAATTAACCTGAAGGTCAGAGGTGAGAGATGATCACCCAACTTAAATTGGTTTAAGCTAACTGGAATGATCTTATAATCATGAAAACAGGGACTGTAAAACTCTAACAGCTATTGTGATACATTTCCAAACAGAATCATGCAATCTGTAAAGGTAATAATAAAATGTCACTTCCAGCTCCTGTTTTCTCTCGCTATTGGTGTGGGGTTTTTTTTTCCATATTGCAGGAATAATCATAGCGCACAAGTAGCTGCTCCTTGTTATAGGCTGAAATTACCTTTTTAATAAACTAGTAGCAGCTTTGTAACATTAAAATGTATTGTTTCAATTAAAAGAAACAACCACAAAGTAATCTTTAAACATTAAGAGGAAATTGAATTTTCAAATGCAAGTGCTGCAATAGCTCTAAATATATTTACTTCATAACATTTAGCAGTTTATAAAAAGCAGAGGAAAAAGTAAAGAAACACAGCACTTCAGTCATTTTAAACTGTTGAAATATGTTGCACATGAAGTTCTGAATATTCCTTTCAATGTATTGCAAACAGATTTGTTAAGTCACTAGCTGATTTCTTTCTCCTTTTTTTTTTTTCTCCCCCTTCATAAACAAATAGGTTTCATAGAGTTCCTTCGTATTTCAAATCAAGGGTTTGAATGGTGGGTCTACTTTGGTTGATGAACAGCTGAGATGTGAATGGACATACGGTAAAACAGTGACCTTTGGCAAAGGCCAAGATAATTATACTACATTAGACAAACTTATGTACAAGTATTTTTTTTAATACACCAGACATAAAAGCATCAGAGAAATACTTTTGGATCTTTGTATATGTTCTGTAACTACTCAAAAGCCAAATAAGGGGAAGGAAAATTCTAAGTTACACTTATCTCTTAAAGTAGCTAGGGAGAAAGTAGCGATGTTATATGGCAGCCTCTACAGTGCTACAGAAGTCTTGATGATGCAAAGAGATGAGAAAAGGCTAAAGTAAAGCTTAGAACAAAACTGCTTTCTCATGTGATTTTCTCCCATTCCAAAAAGAATGCTAACAAAGCAACCAATGAAACAAAGAAAACGGGGGTTAGGAAAACCTATTCTGCCAACTCTTTGTTAGTCTGGCATACCATAAGCAATAGTTTTTTTCCAACTTAAGGCCCAGGCTACTGTAGCAAAATCAATAGGTGGCTTCCTTATAAATTCTAAGAAAATAATTTCCTATCAACATATTTCTTAAGCAACTGTGGAATATACCCACTCCAAAGCATGCTGGGTTTTAGGACCCAATACTTAAAAAAAAAAAAAAAAAGCATTAGACAGCATGCTATGTAGATGCTTATCACCTGTATTTCAGAGCAAAATGATGCCATTTGAATTCTTTATGCATTCTGCAGATTGCTTGCACGATCACACTTTAACAAATGGAAATACGATGACTGTAGCTCTAAAATGCTTGTTTAGAAAAGCAACATATGACAACAAAATATTAGCACCTAAAATGTTCACAACATATCTGGCTTTTCTTAGAATTACGATCTCTGGCAAAAGGAAATGCTACCACTCAGCTGAAGTGGCACTTTTTCTATAAATCCCATGAATAGGTCAGAAAATAATTTCAGTGATAAACTAGCCAGTGAATTTTGAGGCACAATCTACCTAACAAATCCACCCCAAATGTATACATCACTGTTCCTGGCTGTGGTACACAAACCACCTCACAATAAATGGTGCAATGTGGGGCAGGAATGCAAAGCTTGTCTCTGGCTTTATGTGTCCATTTTCTGTCTTCACATGTAGTGAGAGAATATGTCCTTATCCCATAGTAAACCATTTCATTTTCAATAGTTCAAGATCCTTTGATTACACCTGAACTAACTTACACCTAGTAAATAAAATGTGCCTGTGGTCATCCTCAGGGAACTAGGCCACCAGGCATGCAAGGGCTGAGTGTGTATCAGTAAACTGCTCTTCCCACATTAGGTGCAGCCAACAGACACTGCCTTGTTTGCGTGTACAAGCATAGCCTTTATGCTTTTTGTCTCCCCTTCACAACTAACCAGGGTGACAAATTACTTCATAACATGGATAATAATGATGAATATTTGCTTTTCAAAGGTTACTGTGTTGTATTCTCAATTAAAATAGAATACAGTGTAACTTGATTACCTAGTTCCAGGTAGGTGGATGACTCTCAATTAGATTTGGTAATACGACAAAATAAGTTTTTGTGTTGAAGAGAAATTTTTAATCTTGGTGCACTGTACAAGGCCTTTCAAAATAAGTAAATTTTCGTAAATAAGTAAAGAAGGGATAATCTGACTCTCAATCTGTTTGCTTAGCTCTGGTGAGACATGTTTCTACAAGCTGAAGTTTTTCCTAATATTCTACCCTGTATTTCCTGGTCTTTCCAGGTGGCTTCTGTTTGGTTGGTTGGTTGGTTTGTTTTTCTCATTTTTTTCTCTTTCTTTTTCATTTATTTGAGAATAATCCCTAAGATTGAAGAAGATAATAAGCACAGCAAACTTACCACATTCAGACTTACAGAAGTGATTCTTATTGACATGTGAGGAATATCTCTGCTTTAGAAGAGCTTTTTCCATGTCTTTTGCCCCTGCTTCTGTAGGTATCAGTTGCTTGCGGTTATATGCACAAAAAAAGCCTCCAACAAACGGAACATATATCGTTAAATGAAAATCCGTACTATTGCATATATTTATCAGGTCAATGAGTTGCAGGGGAGGTTCATTAACTAATATTTCCAAGTCGTACCAATCAAGACTATACAGATAATTATGGTTGATAGTTCTCAAAAGATTCTACATCTGGAGAAAAGATTTAGCACAGGTCTTTTCTCCCGGTATATTAAAAAAAAAAAGAAATAAAAAATAAAAAAAAACTTTTTTGACCACAATCAAAAAACAAGTTCTTTTTCCATGTTAGCAGGTATAGAACATGCTCTCTGAAAGGAAAATAATATTCAAAGTGAACATGAAACAATGGTTAGGAATATTCCTTTTTTTTTTTTTTCTTTATTTTTTTTTTTTTTTAAATAAGCTAAGAACTGGCAAGATCTAATAAGATGATTTCCCGAAGGTGTGATGTTCACAAGTCCAGAACTTATATAGGAAATCGAAGGAGGCTCTGAATCTGCTGCAGGGAAAAAGATTTCTGCCAGTTCTGGTAGGTCAAACTCCTAAATGACTGTCTTATAAGCCTGTTTTAATCTAATGTGTACTCTTGCATTTTTGGTTGGATACTTCTGGTAGTCTCTTTAAACCTAAGCATTCAGTATTAAGGATCTTGTCCTATTTGTAATTTAGGTTAACTTTCCCTTAAATATAGGGAAAACTTTTTTTAAAAATTTGCATTTCTTTTTGTAACAGGAAAATAAAGAAACCCTTTGTGCTTTGTTTTCACAAACGCAAGATGATATGTATCATTTAATGCTCTGATCAAGCAGTTATCATGAATTAAAGGACTTACATGTACAATAATAATCCCCTAAGAACACAAGGCTTAATTGAATGGAACTTTTATGCCTGAATTAAGAACTCAATAGGAACTGATCATTAATTAGTGGATTATGAATGGAAACAATTAATGAGTAAAAGTTATTGTTTCATGTTAGGTTGACTTTCAATGGAAAATGCATTCTTCCTAAAGATTTAGCCCTATGTCCTGGGTTCAGCAGTAGCAGTCATTTTTTCTCCTTCTTAGTAGCTGGTGCAGTACTGTGGTTTTAACTTTCAGCCTAGGAACAACATTGATAACACTGGTGTTTTCAGTTGTTGCTGCTCAGTAATGTTTGCTCCTACCAAGGACTTTCTGAGGAAGAAGGGGAAGCCAGGAGGAAGCAGAGAAAGGACACCTGACCCAAACTAGCCAAAGAGGCATTCCAAGTTACAGCACATCATGCCCAGTATATAAAATGGGGGCAGTTACCCAGAAGGGTTAGATCGCTGCTAGGGATGGGCTGGGTATCTGTCGGTGGGTGGTGAGTGGTTGTATTTTCTTCCCTTGTTATTTCCCTTATCATTATTATTATTGGTGGTAGCAGCAGTGGTTTGTGTTATACCTTTGTTACTAAACTGTTCTTATCTCAACCCATGAGAGTTACATTCTTTCGATTCTCCTTCCCATCCCTCATGGAGGAGGTGGAGGAAGAGGGCAGAGGAAAAGTGAGAGAGCAGCTGCATGGTTCTGAGTTACTGGCTGGGCTGAAGCCACGACACTCTATAACATTAACTGACAGCAATGCAGTGAAAATGTACATAAAAGAAGAAAGGTAAAGATAAAATCAGAAGCTTTAATGTATGACTAGTTGTCATGAAGTCTGCCCTCATCTGTGTGTATGCATACATTTCACTTAAATTATGGTGACAGATTATCTAACAATGAACACAAATCATACACTTTCAGAATACTTTTTTTTCAGAAGAAACCAGCAAGTAAAAAAGGGCAAATAGCAGTTCCAGAAAAAAGGGATAATGTGGTGTTTCTTCCTGTTGGCTTACAGGAACAACCCCAAAGACAGGTAGATGAAATAGCCTTAAAATTATGTAGTTCTGCCGTGCTTTTCATCAGTAGCTTGTCAAGTGTTTTGTAGCTTAGTGGCATTACCACTACAATAAGGGAAAAGTTCACCACCCTCAGGGAATCAGAGGTACAACCAACATTAGTTGGCTTAGTGTCCAGTAACTTCCATCTGGTGATCATGGACATAAGTCTACCTCTTTAAAGTCCTTAGGGTGTTGCATAGAGGGTTTCAGTTATCTGGCTCACCTACATTTGTAACACTATGTACTACATGTCATCAACTGTCACAATGAGGTTCCCAGAAGAAGTCTGGGGTTTCTCTCATGCAGTGAATGATGGGTTTTCTGTTTGTTCACTTTAAAATGTTGCATGTCTATCTGAATTGCTCAAAGATCTAGTTGAATAAGAATGGTGTTTATCAGAAAACTAATTTATTCAGTACCTGCTCTAGTTGTTAAACCTGAGAAGTAACTTCTAATCTTTGTAAACCTGTTTGTATAGTGATTATGCAATTACAAAAATTAATTAGACTATGATAATTGCAATGTTTTCTGGTCTACAGATTATAAAATCTGTAAGAGACAAAAATAGAAGAAATATTTGTTCAATATATAAACAAGGAAAACAGAATTGTCTAAAGCAAGTATAAAACATGTCAAGGTAACACCATCCAGTGGTCAGCTCATGCAGCTGATACACGTATCATTCTTAAGGAATTACATATAAGGCTCCATTTTTGATAGTTTTTCCTTTCTGCAGTCAAAAATACCGGACAACAGGATTAAAAATTTTTTTTTTTTTTCCATTTTTAGAAAGCAAGCAAACTTTTAGTTACAGGACATCATTACAGTAGAATATGAAGGGAAATAAGCAGATAGAAAGACAGGTTAAATTATCTTAGATGTTTGTAACTACTACAATCATATATGTTTCAATAGTATGTGACTTACACTGCATTTTATTGTACACTTCTCTCTTCCTTGAAATGAATTAACATCATCTTATTCAGATAGAGCAGCATCGTGTAGGAAACTTTAATTTAAGTTAAAGCTGCCAGCTTGAATAGCCTTTCTAATGAAATAGTTGTTGGGATTAAGGATGTTTGGATGACTATTTTTTTCCAAATACTTGAATAATAGAACTGATCAAACAGCAGGCACTTATAAGGGCACCAGTCCTTCCCCAACTACTTTTTCTTAATTCTCTTCACACAAAAGATTTATGGCATCAGTCTTGAGAAACTTCTTTCATAAAAGCCTGTAATATTGTAGGTGTACAGAATCAGATATGTGCCCCTGGTACTGCCAAATACTCTGAATGTGCTAAGCATTAATTCTGTTTTCTCCCAAAGGTGAGAAAATTTTTTAGTAAAAATTCGGGTTTCCAATTTGTCAGATGGTTTATTCACATTTATGAAGTGCTCTATTACCTGACAATAGAAATATTGGTGCAGTATAAGGTTATTTAAGATTTTTTTAACAACACAAAAATTGTCTACAGTGCATTTAAAATTGTACCAGTTGCTGTTTAAGACTTCTAAGCTTTAGTTGTCCAATAAATGTTCTTGAAGCACAGTAAGAATATATTAGCCTGGTTTTGCACTTTGCAGGGCTGTCAGGAGGTGTGCTTGTAATATTAACACCTTAAAGTTCAGACCTCTACTGTCTTGGGACAAGTGGAGATGGATTTTGTTTTACTACATGACAAGCTACCAGCACAATTGTCTCTTTTCAATTTGTCACACTTTTTTTTTTCCTTTTTTTTTTTTTTTATTCTCAGTGAATGGAAGTCTCAGTTCTTTAACCCAATGCCATAGTGTACTCATCTGGAAAAATCCCAACAGGATCACAGGGTCAAGCAACCCTGCCAATGACAGGTGCATTAGAGCTAGATGATCTGAAGGTCCATTCCAACTCTAACTATTCCACGATTCTATGACTCTATGATTCTATGAACTTACATGATGATCTTTAAGGTCCCTTCCAACCCTAACCATTCTATGATTCTATGGTTCTGTTTAATATCACAAAAGACTATGGCAATAGCAACTACTTAGATACTAATGTGAGTTGCATATGCTCATGTTCAATAAAATCTCCTAGTTCATCTGTCCAAACTTCACTTTTAACCTCCTGCTAATGATATAGCTGCTGTTCTGTTATCTTTTTTTTTCTGTTGTTTTTGTTTTTTTTTTAATTTCTGTAATATGAAGAAAGAAGAAAAGAAATATGCTTTCTATATACTTTTTTTCATTTTCTGATGTTCAGAAGTTAACTAGAAAATACCCCTACTTCGTTACTTGATAAAACACCTCACTAATTAGATTACATTTTTTCCTTTAACTGATAAGAAATACATTTCTTTTTTAATTTACCCTTACTTTTCTAATGTAATTTAATCATATTTGACAGCTCTGAAGTTCACAGATATTGTCACAGGGTATTGAAAACTTAAAGCAATACCAGCCCACCAGACAAAAACAAGCAAACAACAAAAAAAAGCCATCCAAATTCATCTAGCCCTCAGACACAACACTCAAATGCATATTTATTCAGCAAAGCATTAAGTTTGCCTTCATCAACTGCTCAAGATGAGAAATGAGTAGTCCTCATTTTATTTACTCAGCATGTATGTACAGGTTGCATTAAGAAAAAATTAATTAAAAAGTAATAATTACGTATCAGTTGCATAAGCAATTTTGGAGGAGTAAGAGTTTCTAGGTTTTATCTGAGTTAATGGAAGGCATCAAATTTTACAGTATGTTATGACAACAAGCAGTAGTGGTAGATTGTCTACTGATTTCTAATCAAGCTTTCTTATGTATTTTTCTGTCTTTATGGTGTGTATTAGCAGAGATACAAAAGTTATAGGAAACCACCTTCATAAAAATTGAATTAATTACATTTACCCATCCTTGTTATTTTGAATAATAATACTTGAAGTTTAGCCATCATAAATGTATACTCCTGTCCACTTGCATATTTAATGCAGTCTTTCATTTTCTCCTAGGCATATGTCCAGGAAACTCACCTGTAGAGAATGTACCAGGACTAATACCAATGTTTAAGCAAGTTGTTTGTTGATTATATACTCCCAAAATTACAATTACATTTTATGTGCTCTCTATGACAAATGTTCTTCTTTGTGCATTTATCTTTTGATGAATACTCAGAAAAAGAATATATTTAATTTCCTCAAAACCATAGACAGATAAAGTTAAAAACCATTGTTCCCTGCAGAATAAGGTTCCCTCTTTTTTAAGACTTTTTTTTTTTTAAGGTTTTTTTAGGGGTCATCAATTTTATATTCCCTAATCAGGCCTATAGACATATTTAAGCTTTCTTTCATCCGGTATCTTGTGCCCTTACATTGTACATGCCACACATGCCTTTCATTTGATATTTTTTGAATTCTTAGTCATCTAGTTCAGCAGTATTCTTTTTCTGGTTTAATTCCCCATGATGTATGTATTTGCTGTTCTTTATGTGATACATGTGTATCATACCTATGTTTTATTTGTAAGTCATCATATCTCTTCTATTATTATTCCTTATTTCACTATTCTGTACAACATTTTTCAAAAATCCCTTCAGTTTCTAGAATTTTAGCATTTTAATACCAGTCACAAGATCACACCTTTTTTTCTACTATTAAGTCTCGTATTAACTTTGACAATTACTAGCATATTCTTGTCATCGTTTTGTTTCTCTTGTTATTTTTACTTCACAGTAAATGAATTCTCCTGACCAGGCATGAATTACTATTCATTCTCAGAGACTCCAGGAGTTAGATGGACATTTTAAAAAGGAACATTTTATAATCTCAGGTTTTAAGCAAACATTTTCTCTCTTGGTGGGACATTCCAAATAACTGAGCTGTCACTAAGACTTGCATAATAACTGTCATAAAAGCAGTGAACACTTTTTCTAGCATACTCTGGGGAAATGCATTTTATTTGGTCTTTCTTAGATACTTATCCTTAAACTCTAAGGACACTGTTATGTCTACACAGTACTGTTTAAATCAGAGGAATGTTCTTAAGAACAATCTGAAGCTTAATTAATGTTTTCTCCCCGAATATTTGAAGGATATACACACCAAGGAGAGATGAGTCAATTAATACGTTGCCTAGGGTAGGTAAAGGAGTAATGAGATGGAATTAGGAAAGGAATGTTAAATAACAAGAAAATCTTTCTGAGAACCACTAGCCTGTAAAATTGTTTCTTAAGGAAAAGGTTAAGGAATTATTTCTTGAGAAAAAAATATGTGGGCACAGCATGAAGAAGTACTGTAGAACAGAGGCAATGTCTTACTAGTAGAAAAAAAAAAAGACCAGATAAACATTCTCCATCTTCTTTTTTACCTGTGGTTTTTTTTTCCGTTTTAGTAATAAAAGCTAAGAGGTTTTTGAGGAAAGCAACCTTTCTTCAAGTTGGAATGACATGCAGGATTCACTCATGGGTTTCTAGTCATCAGATACTGTCATTAAATCACTAAGCTCTGTAACATTTAAGAGTCTTTAACTCTTCTAGTTATTACATGACTGGTGAAGACCAAATATGTCATTAATACTTAAATAGCTATCAGTGCTTTAAATTTCATACTGCAGAATTCAAAATGTCACTCATCCATAATTCAAAAGATGTTTAAGGACAACAATTAATGGCTTCCATTAGCCCTCTAATCTATGAGCTGCAGTCCCACACAGGATTAAAGGCCAATGTAATTCAAATGAGATTATGAGTAATGTAACAATTGTATCCAGAAACATGAGAAGGGGTAAAAGCCTTTCAGCTCGATTCTAAGAAAAAAACCACCACCAACAACAAACTGTTTGCATGACAATGCAATTAGTTTCTAAGATACTATGGATCACAGTTAATAGCACAACAAAAGGATAAATTTGTCCATTTGTCCCTTGAAGGTAGAATACAGATTTGCATTTAGTATGTTTAGTGGCTGTCCAACAGAGCTTAATTCCATTTAGGCAGCTTTGACAAATTCCTATTAAAAGATGTTTTGTATTCCAAGTGTAATCTGTAAACCTTACTGTATTTAAATATCCTTCTCAACATGGGTCCTTCACTATTCTATTGGCAAGCAGATGAGTCTCATTCAATGATTAAAGGATACTTAGGATATTCAGTTTTCAGTATTCATTTTGTGTTTTTACTCAGTTGCAAGGTATGTTGAACAAAAGGAAAAAAGAAATCTTGAAAATCAAATGGTCATAAGAAACCACAATTATCAGAGGATGTGTCTGAAAGAAAGTAGTATGGTTATTTGTGACTTAAAGAGTATTAATCAACTGCATCGGATCAGTGAAATACTGTGAATCAGTGAATTAAGTGTAGTGCTATGTGTAGAGGTAAAACCACTTTGTTCAGATATTTAAAAAAACACCAGCTACTCATTCAAAATAATTACCTATAGTCTGGAAACCACAAGAAAAAAAAATAACACCAAACCCCCCCCCCCAAAAAAAAAACAAACCCAAACAAACAAAAAACCCACAAAAAAACCCCAAAGAGTTGCTTGTTATATAAACAATGTTAAAATCATCACTTAAGATGATAAAACACAGGAAACTGGACTAAGAACCAAACATAAATTTATTTATCCCAAGGTTTGCTTGCATGATTGCATTTTCTTGCATTAAGCATATGGAATGAAACTTTTTTTTTAATTAGTTATCAAATTTTTTATTATGAATTTTGTTTGAATTGTCTTCCATTTGTATTGTGAATACACAATAATTCTCCTCTGATCAGTAGTTTTATCATGTTATAGGACTAGTTTAGCTATTACATTGTCAGGTCACACTGAATTCATATATATGTGTGGACAAAACATCGCCTCTTCAAGCATGGATAGATTAATCCTTTGGAATGCATGTTTCCTTTGGATGACATACTGCATTGAGACTCTGTATAGCCCCCATAAAACAGTAGTTTTGCAGAAGGTTGGTGGAGGAATGAAACCATGTACATAAAATCAATGTCCACAATATCATACAGATGCTCCCATTTGCAGGCTGAAATTTATTCACTAAGTACTACTCTCATATCAGAAAAATTGTTTTAGAAGTCTTTTTCTCCTTTATTTTATTCCTGTACTTTAATAACAGTGTATTCTAGAAACTGAAAATACTACCAATCTAAGGACAGGTTCATCTATAACATGATTCTTACTAAAAATATTAAAGTTAAAATTAATGTACCTTTTCTATGCCAGAAATTAATTCACTAATCATGAAGTGCACATTATCGATCTCTGATTGCTATCTCAGCCTCTGACTTTCTCCAATTTAGTTATCACATCTCTCTATTCATTTCTACCAAGCTGATACTATAATGCTATGCTTATAATATTAAGGCTGCATCTGGGGGAAACAAACAAACTGTATTGGGTCTGGCTAAGATGGAGTTAATTTTCTTCACAGCAGCCCTCATAGTGCTGTGCTTTCTATTGTTAGCTGGAAAGATGTTGATAACACACCAGTGTTTTTGGCTACTGCTAAGCAGTGCTCGCATGGCATCAAGGCTGTCTCCAGCATTTTCCCCCTCACCGTAGGCAAGGGGTATGCAAAGTCTTAGGAGAGGACATAGCCAAGCACAGCTGAACCAAGGTGACCAAAGGGATATTCCATATTATATGATGTCTGGTCACCAATAAAAAATAAGAGGAAGAAGGAAGGGAGGAGGGCAAAGGGGAAGGAATTCGTTATTACGTTTGTCTTCCAGGAGCTGGCTGTACATCAGCGGCTGACAGAAGCAGAGAATAAATCTTTTGTTTTCCTTTGCCTCAGTGCAGAGTCTTTGCTTTTGTTTGGCTCATGAGTTTTTATGTCTTATTTTCTCTCCCCTTGTCCTGCTGAGGACAAGCAAGAGCAGCTTGTTTCCAGCCAACATGAACCTACCACAGTTCTTGTTGACACCAAATGTGGGGTATAAGACAACAGCAATTTTCTATTAAGCATGCTGCAACTGTTAAGCATGCTATAATTATAGTAGTTTTTAAGTGGCAAGCTTATGTGCAGGTCATGGAGTTTGTTGGTTGCACTCTTTATCTCCCTGGCTTGGTGAGCTTGGGAACAATGTAGTACAAACAATGGGTATGTGATTTGCTCTGACATTGATAGCCTTACTGAGACCACCATGTCTTGGGGGAGCTGTCTTGTGGAAAGGATTACTAAGCAGTATTGATGTGGGTTGTTTTATTATGCAAGCTCACAAGGTCCTTTCACCCTTATGTAAGCTGTTCAACACTAGCAATGAACCCTATTACCATTATATGGGGTTTGTGTGATCTAGTGTCATCCCAGTGTAAGAGCAGAGAAATTTTCTGAAGTGTCCCCTGGTCACAGTGCACACAACTCATATTTTCTGGAACATTCCCAGTGTGCTTAGGAAGGCTAATAAATACTAACACTTTTAACATGGTCTCCCATTTACAGCTTGTTTTTTTTTCCCCAGATCTCTTTCTAGAAAGAAGCCCAGAGTTTCTACTGCTGTAAGCAAACCACCAGCTGTATCCTTGTTATCTGTCATGATTGATGGCAACACATTCATCCCTTTCCTGTCTGCTAAGAATCGTATCTTTTGTACTTCAGCTGTCCTCTGAGAACCACTCTTGCAATATTTTGAAAGTTCATTTGTTATTTTTGGGATGCTGTGTTGCTGAGGCTAATACTCTCTCTAGAAGACTTTGAAATGTTAATTCTAGCTTTGGTTGCATCAACCTATTCTTGCTTGCTGAGACCTCTTGTTTCCTGAGCTGACAGAAGGCTGTTTACATAATATCCAGGTTGTTGAAAATTCATCAACTTCAATGTCATATTATTGTAAATTTACTCACTGGTTGGGCTCTTAACCCAGTGTGCACAGTTCCTGAGTCACTCCCTAAATTTTAGAAAGTCACATCAGCAAAATACATAGCCCCGTTTATGAGAAGAACTGAAAGTAAAATGCAATGTAGGCAGCCATAAAAGCAAAATACAAAATGTGCAAGTTGAAACATAACACTGAAAAGGCACTGTGAGAACTGCGAGGTTTCTTGGAGTACAATTACTAATACCTTTGTGTGATGATGCTACAATGTGACAAAAACAATACAATATTTATGAAGTACTGACATAGTGTATTTGTCATTGTATCCCCATAATAAGATAATATAGAAAAAAATTTATAGAATTTTGTCTCACTGCTTACAATGACCACGAGCATGGCAAATGCTTGAGAAAATGTAATCAACATTTGCATGTGGAAACGACAGAGCAGTGTTAAACAGATGGGTAGGTGACCCCATGTTTAAAAGGATTTTTTTTTCCCCTTGTGGTTATGTCTGGATGTGCAAAGGAATGCCTACAGGGATAAATTGTTAGAGCAACAAACACTCAAAAAATGTAATTTCCCCCCCTCATTTTTCATTTTTAATTTAGGATTTTTTTCATGCTGAAAATAGTAATTCCAGTCATTAAGCTTAAATATATATTTAATGTTTCATTTCTATTTTAAATACATTTCGTCTTTAGCAAGAATGAAAACAAAAACCTCAAATGGATTTTATATATTTGATGATTTTAAAATGATTCACTTCATTCTGAAAACACTTGAAAGATTTCAATTTCTTTTAATTCAAAAAATTGCTCAGGATTGTAAGACTCAAAGAGTCTATTTCATCCAAATAGGTTGAAGTACTACAAAAATACAAAATAGCATTAATACAAAACTATTTAGTAGGGATTCTAGCTGACTGCTGCAACTTACTAATAGATCAATAGCTTGTAAATATGGAAAGCAAAATGCTCGGTAAATACAGGCAAGTTGTTCAGTCTTACATATGCAGCTGCCTTATTTCTTGTTGAAGTTTAAAATAAATATAAATGTGTTCTGAATTTAAAAATGTGATGATTCCTGTAATGTGGTTGTGGGTGAATACAAACCTTTTTAAAGTATTTTTCCATGTGTTTCCTTTCCAAAATGAACTTAAAATTAATGCTAATTCAGTGAAGTCTAGTAAAACATAAGAATTGTCTGATACTTTCTAAATGCAAAAAATATAATGTTGAAAATTTATTTTTGCATGCAATGTTCTAATCAGGAGGGACAGAAGAAAACAGGTGACGGATCTTGATAAAGGTAGCTTAGCAGAGGTTTTTAAACTTCAGGGACATACACGTTAGCATGTTCTCCTAAATCACAAATTGCAAATCACAGTCTGAAGCTAACATTTCCAGAGGACACATTTATGAAGCCCCATTTAGTGTTGGGTCACTAAATCCTTATAAATTAACTCAGATGCATTTTTAATAAACTTCCTAAGAATGTACAAAATCTGACTATTTGAATAGGAATTTTATTTATGAGATTATGATGTTATTTAAGAAACTCAGTTTTAAAATTATTCAAATTTAGTAAGTAAATCTTACACCAGACATGCCCTTCCAGATCATATTTAGAATCTTATTCTTGCTAAGCTTTATACCCTCATAATCCCGTCTTTTTAATTCTAATTGTTTTCCTAGGAATTGAGGAGCTTACCAGATCAAAATAAATATCCCATAGAGATCAAAGTAGCAGAGCAAAAGTTTAAGTCAGTTTAAGGAAATATAATAATAAAGGGTGGGTCCTAAACCAGCTGTGTTGCCACATGAAGAAGAGTGAGAGAGAACTTCTCTGAAGGTCACAGTATTTGTATATATACAAGAGAACAAACATACTTTTTCTATTTAAAGATCTCTTTTTTTTTTAGACTATATCAGCCATCACATTTTGCTCAATAGAGGAATGTGACATGATTTAAATATCAGATTACCATTGTTGGAGTATTCCATATGAGTCTTATTAAATCACTATCTTGGCATCTCCAAAGAAAGTGCTAGATGTATCATAATAAAGACAGAATAGGCAGCTATTTCTTTTAGCTGTTATTTTAAAGTCAATTGTGTAGGCTTTAAGATTCAGCTTTAAAAAATAGCTAGAATACATATTATAGCCCATTTTCCCTTCATTATATGACTTTCCTTTCTGAATCACGTATCTTTGTTGAAGAGTTTTGAACATCTGATGTTGTGTAAACTTCAAAAGCAATTGACAAGAATAACACTCTCAGTGTCAAAACAATGTAGTATGAGACACTGGCCTGCACAGTACTGAATTACAATGCCACAATCTATACTGAGCCTCTCCTTAAACCGCACAGAGGAAAATAATATTTCCCAGTAGAGCTCAATTACGAGAAAATCCAGTCATTGTACATAGTCTTAAATTCTGCACTATAAAACAGTGTTTGCTATGTCTTTCATTTCCAAAGACCTGTATAATTTTAAATGTGGATTTACCCATCGTAAGCTAAGATGTAAATAGACCTATATGAAGCTCAATGATGCTCACTCTATTCAACCCCATTTTACCTTCATTAGTTATACAAAAGCTTTACCTTTATTATAATTTCATATTGTTACTTAAGTCAGGAACAAGAATGAAAGTCAAACTGCAGCTGTAAACCCAGGAGAAGCATACACATTTTCAGTAAACACAAAAAAGTAGATAGGATTTATTTTCATTTTATTCCTTTAAATGTGAGAAACCTCTTCTAATCTCTAAATTGTGGTATGGGTGAGAGTTGAAGCCATTAAACGTATATAAAGAATTAATTCTCCTTAATTCTGTTTTATTATTGTTTTGATACTATGTTTATTCTTAAATAAATCATTCATATCCAGCCAGCGAAGTCAGTGTGAAACTACGATTTACCCTGGACCACAAAGAAGTAGGAGACTACAATTAATCATTCCCCCTAAGTACTCTGCTCATAATCCCAGCTTCACTCTCTGGAGTTACAAGAAGAAACCAAGATACATATAATCATTCCTGTGGGACTTCAGTGGCACTTTCCTAAATTATACTACATGCCTTTATTTCAAAAATATGTTTGTCTCCTGTTAGCAACATTTGGACATGAAAGTATACAAGATCATTAATATTTATATTATCATAATTGGTAATTTCTGTTAATTTTTCCTTTCTAATATGTTTTCTGTGTAATTATTATTTTATTTTAGTGCAGATTTTAAAATGTTCAAAAGCCAGAAGATAATTTTCTAAAGTTCCCATCAAACCACTTTGTCAAACAAAAAAGCAAACATAACAAAATTAAACATGAAATACAACTCTATTTAAGACCTAATTCAAATAATTATTTACAAAGTGAATGATTCTCACTTATTCAGTGTCATTTGGTTCAAACATGAAAAGAATTTATTGTGTTTATTACTTGATATTGTTTCATACGCTCATTATTTGTCAATGAGTTAAAACGAAGCAATAATGCATGCATTTTAGTGTATATAGAAAAAAACATACTTTTGTGCGTTTTCTGAGCCAAGATTATACATTGCAAGTAATCAATTATTTTTTTCTTTCAGGCTGTATGATTTTAATTAGTGAGAGAAAAATATTTTGATGTTGAAATTTGTAATATACATTTCTCTGTTCAGCTCATTTGCAGACTGACACAAAGTATATGCTATGTTGACATAGAAATGAGACTGAGTAAAGTTCCTGGGAGCCTCTGGCTAAACTTCTGACATAGTATTAAAACAAACATTAATACTATTTATCTCCTCCTGTTAGGATTAAGTTTATTCCTGAGTAGTCTTTTAATGTTCATTTGTAAGGCTGATAAAAAACAAGAAAAAAACCACAAAAACCTGAATTAGGATTACAGTGAATGAATCCACATAATAAATTGCTGCATGCAATGAAGTCAGTACTTGGCCCAGAGTTAAAAAATTCTGAATTCAGAGCAATATATGCATGAGGGACACAGACAGAGAGGACTGCAGAAAACAGCTAGACCCAGAGAGGACTGCAGAAAACATCTAGACATAGAAATCATCTTGCAGAGCAGAGGAGAAAAGTATAGAGCTCGGATATTCAGAAATTCTTAGCATTTAGTCAGGTCATATTTTTTTTTTTTTTTCCATCACATATTTATTGCAATCCCTTTCCTGAGCAGCAAAAATTGGACTGGGAAGATCCAGAAACTTCAGTATTTCTAAAAAGCTTTTCTTGTCCATATTTACTATTTTCTCAAACCTTTCTCTGTTACCATTCAAAATCACTGCCCTCTAGATCCTCTCTGGAGCACTGCTCTGGGTTTACAGGTTGTGGGGCAAACCCACTATTTCTGAAGTTTCCATTCTGATTTATTCCCTGGCCTGTTACTAGCTCCTTCTCTTGTTTCTATTCTCATTTTTATTTCTATTTCCTCTCTGATTTCATTTAGGTTCTCACTCCAAACTGATTCTCACCCAGACACACATGCAGAAAATCTTTCAAACCATCATTCACTACTATCACTTGTGCACTGTAATTGTCCCCTCATTCACGTTTCTCTTGCATGCTCAGAGTATAAACTCTTTCAACTTAGACACTGATTTGTGCTCTTATAGAACCCAGACAGCAGCTGTCAAATTTTATTTTTTTAATTGAAAAATAAAAAGGAGAGCACTTGATTCTTTATCTTATTAAAAAAAAAAAAAAGAAAAAAAAAAAAAAACAAAAAACCAACAAACAAACAAAAACCAAAACTGAATATTTATGGAAAATTCCCAAGCTTTGGTAATTTTCAGAAGGAAATAGTAGTGCCAACAGTACCTAACAAGAAATTTTCCACATCACGTGCAAAGCATCTATACTGGATCACTGACATCATCGCATAGCCATGATTCCTACCTGCGCAGTTCTTTTACACAGTTTTAACAACCTGGACCACTGAATTCACATGAAACTAGAGAGAGCACTCTTTTAAAACTTGACTCCAATTAAAAATATATGTAAAAGCTGTTACTAGTCAAAATGTTAGAAAACAACCCAGTTTCAGAAGACTGAAGAAAAGTCTGGTAACCATTACATGTATTCTCCATCTAAGACATCTTAAGGCTATGAAGTAGTAACAGTCAAACCAAGTATTATTTGAATTTATGTTATCCTTCTACCTTTGCTGGTGAACATTTTAAATAATGTCATAGAGCAGATCTACAGCAGGAAGCTTAATAGGGATGCTGTTTCCATAACAACAAATAGGATTTGAACAAAACCACAATACTCAGTGGTTGCTGTTCTTCGCAGCACGTAAAAGCAGTTATTCAAAATTATAAGCAGCATGACATAGAAAAATAAATTAAGGCAAAAGGTGCTAACAATCCTCTTCCATATTCGGTAAACGTCTAACTCATACATACTTGAGGGGCAGCTATAAGAACACAGAAATTTACTGTGCTGTATATGTCAAGATAAATCATGGCCTGAGAGATTAAAGGCTTTTTTCTAATGTACAATTAAATGAAACAACAGTAACATTCTTGACAAGCCACAGAAGCAAGCCATCTAGTTAGGTATAAACTGGCTCACACAATGAATAAATGAAAGGTCTAAATATACCTTCAGTGAGAGTCTTTTGCAGTCATGGAGCAGGGTGTTCAAATTTTTGTATCTTTCTTTTTTATTTTATCATTTTCATCAATTCCATTAACTTTGTACATTTTGTTTTATTCTGAAAATGCCAGGATTTCCTACATGTTATTTTACCTCTAAGGTATATATTTTTTTTTCATTCAAAATTTATATATCTGTTCATGATTTTATATAATAATGCTGTATATAGATCAGTTATGGTGTAAATAAAAATATTCAGAAACAGAAGCAGTCCTTCTGTTTCTTTTTTTTCTATTTTTTCAGGGACTTACATTTATGTTGAACTGCTAAACAAAATGGCACATCTCTGTAGTATAACCTCTCTTACCTTTGTAAGACTTACCTTTATTTGTATCTACATATCATGAATATACAGGTCAGATGGAACTGGGTTTAAAAGTGTAATATCTGACTCATTACACATTTCTAAGGTAGATTTTGGAACTGTAGCATACTTGGATGATTCTAATGTCATACTGATACATCAGAAGTAACCATATCTTTAGGGACATTTGAGGGCAATTTGATAGGAAAAAGAGAATATTAAGTATCTTTTCAATTAAGACAAATGTCAGCTGCTAGTATTGCTTCATTAGAACATCAGATTTCAGGTCTGTATTTTTGGCTCTGATTTTACCTGGTCATTATGAGTCGTATAAAGCTGACCATTTAAAATAAGTGACTTGCTCACAATCAGCTTGGGGTCAAATGTTGGGAAGTTCCCAAAAGTTTTCAAGTTCTTAAAACCAAAAAGGAAATAAAAGCTCTTCCTTAGAAAAAAGAATTTCAATGAAATCCTTATGATACTAACCATGGCTGCTCTATTCTTAATCAGCTTCTACCTTTTAATTTTTTTTTTGCAGTGAAAAGTGAGAACCACTATTGGTGTCTGCCTTGATTTCTGCATTCAAAGTATCACGTTTTACTTAAAAAGCTTCTCTGTATTCAAGCAGTATATTAGTTATAAATGCCCCTGTCAACACAGTATGGAGGCATAATTGCACAAAAGCAGGTAATCAGGAAATGAGAACTATGAAAAGTTGGCGTAGTACCATGCCCAGATTAATTACATTCCCATATACTAAAGGAAATAGTTAGAAGAAATAAAAGAGCATCTGATTTTGAATAGTGGAGTTGTTTTAAGTAGAATCAGTGAATTTAATGCACAGGATATCAATGCAATGAAATATGTCATGACAGCATCTCTATTTAAGAATTGGATAAAAGCATTTATGAGACTTTTGTCAGAGGTATGAATGACCATGAGGAAGAGCCTTAAATATTTAGAAGCATATTATTTAGTATAGGTTGCCCAATATTCAGATACTTATCATAAATCACTGATTTTAGCAAGGCAGTTTGTAGATTACCACATGACACAATGACCACAAAAGGCAAAAGTCTGGCAATAACAATACTGACAATGATCAGTTTAAATTCAGTTTGAAGCAAATGATTGCTCTGTTAATGAGTGGAATATGATGTGAACTAAAGTATGGGCCACATTTCTGTCATTATCTATCACTTCAAGCTTATGTGAAATTTAAAACAATTGTGAGAACTTATTCAGTATTAAGACAAGCTTGTGGTTTGACATTCAGAGCAATTCAAAACAGAAAAACAGAGAAAGGCAATTAGTGAAGGCTCTTAAAACTATTGGTTATTTAGTGACAACAGCAAAGTATGCATAGTATTAGGCAGAATAAAAAGGAAACAATATATCGAGCCATAAGAATAAAGATGAATTAGTAGTAGTTAATTAAAAACCATAGTGGAAAATATTGAATAATTTTAAGAATAGTGGAAAATATTGAATACTTTTCATGTTGTCACGAATGAAAATATACCACGGAGAACTTTGATTAACAACATTTGACACAATAATGTGTATCCTAAGCAAAACCCAAATAAGTAAGTGTCGACGCGGGAGTCACGGACAATGCAGGAACGATCAATGTGATCAGCGAATGCCAATTTATTACAAAGCTTCAACTCCTTATATACCATTTCTTACAGGCACTTACAGTGATTTGGCATATTATGATTGGATACATGTCTTGAAGACCCTTAGTGATTAACACACAATTAGTTAAGCACAGGTGTGAGAACCTGACCTCGAAAGCTTGCCAACAGTCCACAGTTCTCATTAACTCAGTGAATTACAGCTTCTTCTTATCTTGCTTGCTTAAGCTTCCTCGGGCCTCTCACGGCCTTGCTGTATCTTTCAGGATTATTCAGCTTTTGTACCAATTATGTGTTCTCCCGTGAGAACACCGTCTCCGCATCTCCCCCTTTTTGTTTTATGTATCTTTTGAATGACCCTACTTGAGCAGGGGATTTGGGCTAGATCATATTTTCAACATATGCCAACTACAGGCTGCTGGCCCTGTCCCTTTTTTCTGCTGTATGGCTCTCTGGTAACAGGGGAGGCCATCCTTCACATCAAGGTCTGGCAAGGCATGTGTCCCCACCGCTCCACGCCTGCTGGGTTGCAGTCAGCAGCGGAGCTAAAGGTTCTTCTTGGTGGCAGGCACAGAGGCCAACCCAGTCTTGCCCTTGATTGTGGTAGCAGGCATTTGGTCAGCCTCAGTCCTTGCACCTTGTTGTCAATGCAGTTTCACCTGCTTCATTCAATAACAAGCTGTTATTATGGCAAGGCACACAGATTTACATTAGAAGAGTAACTATTACAGGGTGCAGCAGAATGTTGAAGATGCTGATGCCAGCAAGGGACTAGCCAAAGAAATTTCTTACCAGTGGAATCCTCCCACCCTCTTAATTTGTTCCATTACCTGCTTTATAACACTACCATTGTATTAAGATATTTCTGTCTTTTGCTTTAGCATTTTCTAGCAGCTACTACAAATTTGCATACTCTAACATCTCTTTTAGAAGTGACAAATTCATATAAGACAAGGTGTAGTTTCTTATCAGCAACTGGCTAGTAAATACAGGTGGTTTCATACACAAAATCAAAGTCTCTAACAATAGCTACTTTACAAACACACATATTCAAGCTGTTAATTTTCAGTTGCCCCCAAAAGATGTTTAGCAATCATTGGTTTTTCTCTTCCTCTATCTCATTCTGCTTGGGGTATTCACGTTCAGCTCCTGCAGCTGAGGCATCAGGTTCCTCCATTTGTCTGTCCAGCTCATGGCAAGGCTTGACAAACTTTGCAAGCAGTCGCCATGGACCTGTAGGCAGGAGGACACAAATACACCCCCTCCTCCAGGTTATCAGTTCTTGAGAAGCAGACAGGTTAAACAAAGAGTTTACCGCATCATTGCCCCTTTTTCTTTTTCTTTTTATTTTTTTTTTTTTTCCAAGTCGCTGGCTCGTTGCTCATCCTGCTTTGCAGGGCTACAAATGCCTGCCTGCCTGGCAGCAGCTACAGCTGCTATCTGCCGGCAACCGCACTTTTGCATTAATCCTTTCTTGTCTGAAATGTTAAACTACTATCTATTAGAAACTTCTACATGAACCCAACAACAAAAAATACACAGAACACTGTTTGCCCTCAAGACACGCACACACATATGGGATCCCACAAGCACACTCCACACAACTACAATATTTGAAGCACAAAATCCCAACAATCATTACTTCCACTACACAGCCCCACATACAGAAGGTGGCACAAGGACCCTGTGGAGACTAACAAGAAACCAGCTCCGAGAAGCATCATTGCAGTGCGAGGTGGCAGGCTCAACCCTGGCGGGCATCCCCACAAAGGCTCTGCCTCCCTCACATCGCATGAGGCTTGGGCTTTTATACTGACCAAAATGCAGACTCATTCTGACACAGGTGGCTAGCCTATGTTGGAAGAAGTAGCCAGCAGTATTTATAAAGGTCTCCAAAGGTCAATAGAAACCTGGACATACTTATTTTTACCAGCTTCTGGTACATGAGTATCACAGAAAGAATGTATCAGATGAGTTGTAGATGGGGTCATAAGTCCTCAGTCCATCACAGTCTGCCCGATACTCCTGATAAGAGCATATGAGAGAGCTTCCCACTGTGGGTCTTTATGCAGAACATACACCACCAGGAAAGCACACAATACATCTGCATCCCCCACTGGTCTCACTTCTCCCTTTACAGCTGTGCATTTAACATGAGGATCTGGGGGATACAAATCAGGCTCCTTTTCCAGATGAATAGGCTCCAGGTCAAAAGGATCATCCAGGTCAGCATCAGAATTATCAGGCATCAGAACCTTAGGAGCAGCGCACAGGCTGCTTCTCGGGGTCAATAGGGCCTGAGTCAAAAGGATCATCTTAATCTCTGTCCTCAGTCTTCACAGCCCAGCGGCAACCGGCGAAGGTTGGGAGGGGGGTGTTGGTGTTTTTGGTGTTGGGTTTTTTTGTTTTTTTTTTTTACTTTAACGTAAAAAAGGTTGCTCCCTTCACTTTAAGAAGGACTGAAAGCATCCATAAAACGGATGTCCTAAGCTCAAATTTCAATTCATTCAATCACTGACAAGGGGGGTGTCCTGGGGCAGTGCTGACTCTTTCCAGTGTTTCACCCATCGAGCTGGCACCCCCCGCAGACCAGAATCTGTAATTACACACATATAACCGTGACCAGTTAGTTTTACTTCTGCAGGACCTTTCCAAATGCCAGTTTCCAAATCCTTGTACTGGACCAGCATACCCAGAGTTTTAGTCATATAACCTGAACCTAATGCCTGACCATGCATTATAGCAAGGGGGGGTCATTAAAGTCTCCTGTCAATCGCAAAAAAATCATAACATATACAGCTTTCTGTATCCTTGCTATTGGTGTAAGTCCTTCTTACCCCATTTTTTGTTTTTCCAACAACTGTTTCACAGTTTGATGTGTTCATTCGATAACAGCTTGTCCTGTAGGAGAATGAGGAATACCAGTGATATGAGAAATACCCCAAGTATTCAAAAATCTAGAAAGTGTAGCTAGATGCATTGTCTGGTTTTAGCTGTAAAGGTACCGCCATAGCTGCAAAACAACCACGCAGATGTATGATTACATGGCACAGTCTCACCAGCCAGGGGAGTGGCCCAGACAAAGGGAGAAAAAGTGTCAATAGTAACACAAACATATTTCGATTTCCTGAAAAAGGGTACATGAATCACATCCATTTGCCAAAGCTGAAGGGGCTGGAGGCCTCGAGGGTTGACTCCAAGGCCTATACCTACTGCTTGGCCTTGACAACTGGGACAAGATTGCACAATGCCTCGGGCATCTGTTAGGGAAAGTCCAAACTGTTGAACTAACATCTTTGCTGATTGATGGAAGAAGGCATGGGATGCTCAAGCTTGCTGAAAGATACCTACAGAGGGTCCTGCCCATGCTGGGGCAACTAATTTATCCACTTTGTTATTGCCTTCACTAAGGCTTCCTGGAAGGCCTGAATGACTGCGAATATGCATAATAAAATATGTACATTTACAATTATTCACAAGATGTAATAAGGTTTTTAACAAGATCCACAACCTGTGATTAGTGACTTCTTGTAAAATTGCCCTTTCTATACGTTGAACAATGCTTACAACTTACAAAGAATCGCAGACAATAGTAAGAGGGGTGTCAGGCCATCGTTGAAATACTGCCATAACAGCACTTAGCTCTAGTGTTTGTAGCAAATTGGAAAAATGACCAAATATCTTCTGCTCTTTCCAACCATTGTCTGTCAAACATATCTGGCTGTGTGATTGATTTTGCTTGCATCTGTAAAGACAGTTAATCCTACAACAGGTTTACTAGGATAAAAGGTAACATCTTCAAACTGATTATTCTTTAGCATTGTAAACATATTATGAGGTGGAAAATGTATATTAAGAGGACCAACAAAACCTATCAGAGCAAACTGAACAGCAGAGCTAGATTGTTGTGCTCAGTCTAACCATACCCTGGTAAGTGGCAAACAAATTTCTGATGGATCACAGCCCATAATTTTCTGACAACGTGAACAACCTCGTATAATCAAAAGAGCAAATACTTCTAACCGAGTAGTTACAGTAGTTACAGTTTTACGTAGGAAAATCCATTCTAAACTGCATAAAGAATCAGTCTTTTGAAGATCCCACTGTGCTAGTAGACTAAATGGATAATACTCAATAACCTGTAAATCTGGATTCCATTGAGCAGCATAAGAGGTGGTGATTTTTGTCATGATATGATCTAAGGCCTCATTCTGAGCTTTTAATAGAACTTTGGTTTTTAATTTTTTGGGTTTTTTTTTCTTTTTTTGTTGTTATGTTTGTTTTTTTTTACTCACCCTTTAGAAAGGTCATGAGATCAGTCAGATCATCATTTGTGATTCCACACAAAGGGCAGATCTATTGAATATCACCCATCAATTTCTGTACATCAGACAAAGTTTTTTTTCTGTGTGGTAATTTTAACTTTTTGAGGCCTAATTTCAGTTCCGGAAATGATCCACCCCAGATATTTCCAAGGGCTTCACGCTGCTCTCTGTCTGGTGCAATTACCAGTCCTGCTTTCGCTAATTCTGATTGTAGCAGGTAGAGCAGACAGTCCTTGTTTAAATCTTTGCCCGCAATTAGGATATCATCCATATAGTGATAGATAACACGTTTTTGCAGTTTTTATCGGATCGGTTGCAATACTCAGGCAACATACAGTTGACAGATAACAGGAGAATTTTTCATACCTTGAAGTAAAACAACCCATTCATATCTCTTAGCAGGCTCTCCTTTGTTAATTGCTGGGACAGAGAAAGCAAATTTTTCACAATTGCTTGGGTGTAGAGGAATTGTGAAAAAACAGTCTTTTAAATCAATTACTATTAAATCCCAACCCTGAGGTATCATTAAAGGGCTAGGCAAGCTAGGTTGCAAAGCAATGACATTCAATTGTCTTGTGTCCAAATTTGTCATATGTAATACATTTATCTGCAAAACCAGTAACACTACCGGGGAGGGGGACGGCTGCTGGACTAATTTTCTTTACAGTACACTGTTTCTTTTTAAAATGTCCCGTCTGTCCACAGTTATAACATCTCATACCTTTAGCACCCCCACGATCGCCCTAACCTGATTGTAGAAGGGGTTTAACAGCAGTGGCAAAGGCAGTAGCCTTGTATCCAGCCTTTTCCTCTGCAGTGCTCACTTTAAATCATATCTGAAGGTGGGGAGTAAGCAACAGTTGAGCTATCATACAGATATCATATGGTGCTAGGATATATGCAGAAAAAATACGTGCGATAATTGCCTGAGTATACGATGATTTTAACCCGTAGGATGTTACCGGTTGACGCTCCTCCTTTACTACCTTTAAATCCAATGCCTCCCACTCCTTTCCCCCCTGTGGAGTGTTAAACACCAGGAATGCAGAGGGACTCATAGCCGAAAATTCCCCCATAACAATTGCATCTTTGACCATCCCACGCCAACACTTAGCAGGGTTATTACTGTAATCCCCTACCCGGTGCCCAACACCCCCCTCCCACTCCCCTTTCTTTACTACTGGATTGTAGAGGGTGGGGCAGAGGGTTCGGAGGTTTCTTTTGTCTCCAATACTTTAATTTCTTCAGCAGCTGTCGCAGGTGACCATCACTGAGGCTGGTTCGCATCTGCCGATGAGCCGAACTGTCTGAACCATCTGAGTCTGAGTTGGGATCAGGAAGGGGAGGGTACAAGTCCGGTTCTGCCGGAGACTCTGGGTCTGGTTCCAGTTCTGATTCGAGGTCTTCTTCCTCTAGGTCGAAGGTGACCGCGTTTGCACTTTCTACTTGTACTTTCGGATGCGAGCGCTGTTTCACTTTGTTTTCCCCCTTATGCTGAGGAGGCTTCTGCGGTGCCGTGCCAGGCACAACGGAGGAGCAAATACCATAGACGTAGCACTCTTCTCTACCTCTGACTGACTTTGTGAAGAAGCAGTGGCCAGGAAAACAGTTGCTACTGCTGCCTCTTCCGATTTCATTTCCTTTAAAGTCTCAATTATCAGTCTCCATAACGTAGAATACTTCAGGGCTTCCTTTGTCCCTTTACTAATCTCATCCCACAACGCCTGACCTATACGTTCCCATTCAGAAACTTCAAAGGTGGCTTTCTCTGTGGTGATAAAGCCACTATCCCGGGCCCACTTTAACAGCCTCTGTGAGGCGGCACTATCATGTTGCAGTCCTCTCTTAGAGAGAATATGTTGGAGGAGCTCCATCACTGCCTCTTCCTCTTTGGAAGGCGAGTGCCCCATCTCCTCCCCGGCCGCTCACCTGATCAGGGCGAGATCCCACAGTTACTCCACTGTTTGCAGACGTCTAACTTCCACAGCGCCGGGGCAGCGCTGACTTTCGACCGGCTCTCCACCCCCTCTTCTTTTGATTGGACCTTCAAACAAGTTACTGATCTGAGGGTCCCTGTTCGGGCGCCATTTGTCAACACAGGAGTCACAGACAATGCAGGAACGATCAATGTGATCAGTGAACGCCAATTTATTACAAAACTTTAACTCCTTATATACCATTTCTTACAGGCACTTACAGTGATTTGGCATATTATGATTGGATACATGTCTTGAAGACCCTTAGTGACTAACACACAATTGGTTAAGCACAGGTGTGAGAACTTGACCTCAAAAGCTAGCCAACAGTCCACAGTTCTCATTAACTCAGTGAATTACAGTTTCTTCTTATCTTGCTTGCTTAAGCTTCCTCAGGCCTCTCACAGCCTTGCTGTATCTTTCAGGATTATTCAGCCTTTGTACCAATTATGCATTCTCCTGTGAGAACACCGTCTCCACAAGTAAGTTTAGCTTTAGTTTCCCTTTGTTTGTTTTTTTTACTTCATTTCTGAAACAATAATAATATTTAAAAAAAAAAAGGAAATAAACCCCAAGGCCAAAAGTCATAGGTTTGAAATGAATAATTAATTCATGCAGTTTTATTTATTTTATTAAAAAAAAAACAAACAGAAAAGTGAACACAAAATTTGAATTGTGTGAAAAAACCTCTCCTTCAAAATAAAATTCTTTAAAAACCTGATATTTAAAGATTAAGCTAATCATACAACTACAAAGTTCTGAGAGAACTTGTCTGGAGGGGTTCATACATCTTCCTCAAAGGATACATATAGAAAAGAGGATGCTCTGATAAATAATATTCAACGTGTAAAACCACCAAAACCTAAAAATAACCCCAAAACTTGAGAAAACTGCAATTTTACTATCCCTTAAATTTCTTACCTAAATTTCTAAACAACACAGATTGGTAATTTTATAAAACAACAATTTGATGTGCCTTTTGGGAAACTAACCAATAAAAAGATATTTTTCCATTAGGTGTATTACAGCCAAGATTAAAGGTCTCAGTGAAATTCCAGTAAGAATGACAGCACCATTATAATATTTCATGAAAGACTTTGACTTGACTTTAATGCAGTCACTCGACATTGTCTGATTTTCTGTTAAGGCTGAAAATATGTACTAGTTTCAGTCACTGTGCAAGTGGATAAAACAGGATTCTTGTTTTCACTAAAAACTTAAAGCAGTAAGTTTTAACACCGGAACCTATACCAGTTAACGATGAAATTAAACAAAAACTCTCCACCAAATCTCAACAGATCACATAAAATTACTAACAAAGGTTATAAAAAAAAGAGAGAAAAAAAATTGTACATAAAAATATTTACATAGTTGTTAAACCAATATCACAGTATCACAGTACCACAGTATCAAAGTATGTTAGAGATTGGAAGGGACCTCAAAAGATCATCTAGTCCAATCCCCCTGCCGGAGCAGGAACACCTAGATAAGGTTACACAGGAACGTGTCCAGGTGGGTCTTGAATGACTCCAGAGAAGGAGACTCCACAACCTCCCTGGGCAGCCTGTTCCACTGTTCCGTCACCCTCACTGAGAAGAAGTTTCTTCTCAAGTTTAAGTGGAACCTCTTGTGTTCCAGTTTGTACCCATTTCCCCTTGTCCTATCATTGCTTGCCACTGAGAAGAGCCTGGCTCCATCCTCGTGACACTCCCCCTTTATATATTTATATACACTAATAAGGTCACCCCTCAATCTCCTCTTCTCCAAACTATAGAGACCCAGCTCCCTCAGTCTTTCCTCATAAGGGAGATGCTCCACTCCCTTAATCATCTTAGTTGCCCTGCGCTGGACTCTCTCCAGCAGGTCCCTGTCCTTCTTAAACTGAGGGGCCCAGAACTGGACACAATATTCCAGATGAGGTCTCACCAGGGCAGAGTAGAGGGGAAGGAGGACCTCTCTCGACCTACTAACCACCCCCCTTCTAATGCACCCCAGGATGCCATTGGCCTTCTTGGCCACAAGGGCACAGTGTCGGCTCATGGTCACCCTGTCGTCCACCAGGACCCCCAGGTCCCTCTCCCCTACACTGCTCTCTAACAGGTCGTTCCCCAATCTATACTGGAACCTGGGGTTGTTCCTGCCCAGATGCAGGACTCTACGCTTTCCCTTGTTCTATTTCATCAAGTTATTCCCCGCAAAACTCTCCAGCCTGTCCATGTCTCGCTGGATGGCAGCACAGCCTTCTGGCGTGTCGGCCACCCCTCCCAGCTTAGTGTCATCAGCAAACTTGCTGATAGTACACTCAATTCCCTCATCTAAATAATTGATGAATATATTAAATAATACTGGTCCCAGTACCGACCCTTGAGGCACTCCACTAGTTACAGGCCTCCAACTAGACTCCGCCCCATAGACTATTACTCTCTGGCTTCTCTCCTTCAGCCAGTTCACAGTCCACCTCACTACCCGATCATCCAGACCACACTTCCTCAATTTAGCTGCAAGGATGCTGTGGGAGACTGTCAAATGCTTTGCAGAAGTCAAGGTAGACCACATCCACGGCTCTGCCATCATCATCCATCCACCGTGTTATTTCCTCATAAAAGGCTACGAGATTGGTCAAGCATGACTTCCCCTTGGTGAAGCCATGTTGACTGCTCCTCATAACCCTCTTATCCTTGATATGCCTTAAGATGGCACCAAGGATAAGGTGTTCCATCACTTTCCCAGGAGTGGAGGTGAGGCTGACCGGTCTATAGTTACCCGGGTCCTCCTTCTTGCCCTTTTTGAAGACAGGAGTGTCATTTGCTTTCCTCCAGTCCTCAGGCACCTCTCCCGTTTCCCAAGACTTGGTAAAGATGATGGAGAGCGGTCTAGCAATGACCTCTGCCAGTTCCCTCAGCACCCGCGGGTGCATCCCATCTGGACCCATGGATTTATGGATGTCCAGATTGCTCAACTGGTCTTTAACCCATTCGTCATCGACTAAGGCAGACCGCTCCGTTGACCTATCTTCATCTGAGGTCTCAGCGGTACAGGGCTCTTCAGGACTGCCTCCAGCAGAGTAGACAGAGACAAAGAAGGCATTAAGTAAATCTGCCATCTCTGTATCTTCTGTCACCAGGGCACCCATCCCATTCATCAGCGGGCCTACATTGCCTCTGGTGTTAGTTTTATCTGCCATGTATTTGAAAAAGCTCTTTCTGCTGTCCTTGACCCCTCTCGCCAGCTTTAATTCCAAGGAGACCTTAGTCATTCTAGCAGCTTTCCTACATCCTCTAGCAGCAGCCTTATATTCTTCCCAAGTGGCCAGCCCTTCCTTCCATGACCTGTAAACTCTTCTCTTCCACTTCAGCATACCCAGCAATTCCCTATTTAGCCACGCAGGTCTCCTGACCCTCTTCCTTGACTTCCTACGTGTCGGGATGCTCTGATCTTGAGCTCGGGAAAAGCAGTCCTTGAACGTCAACCAACTATCTTGGGCCCCTTTACCTTCAAGCAGCCTAGCCCACGGGATTTCCCCTAGCAATTGCTTGAAGAGGCCAAAGTTTGTCCTGCTAAAGTCCAGGGTTGCGATTCTACTTGCTATTCTACTGACCCTACCACATAAGATTCTGAATTCTACCATCTCGTGGTCGCTGCAACCAAGACAGCCCTCAACCTTCACTCGTTCAACCAGACCCTCCTTGTTAATGAGGATGAGATCCAGCAGCGCACCTCTTCTGGTTGGCACGTCAACCATTTGCATGAGGAAGTTATCATCTATACACTGGAGGAACCTCCTGGACTGTGGCTGGGTTGCCGAGTAGTCCTTCCAGCAAGCATCAGGGAAGTTAAAATCCCCCACGACGACCACGGCCTGTGACTGTGAGGCCGCTCTTAGGTGCCTGTAGAAGGCCTTATCAACTTCTTCACCCTGATCCGGTGGCCTGTAACAGACACCCACAACAGTATCGCCCCTGCCAGCCTGCTCCTTAATTCTCACCCACAGACTCTCAACTCACTCATCATCTGTCCCCGGACAGAACTCAACGCATTGTAGCTGCTCTCGCGCATAAAGAGCAACCCCACCACTCCGCCTGGCTGGCCTGTCTTTCCTGAAAAGAACATAGCCCTCCATGACTATATTCCAGTCATGTGACCTGTCCCACCACGTCTCTGTAATTGCCACCAGGTCATAATCTCCTGACTTAACACAGGTTTCTAGCTCCTCCTGCTTATTTCCCATGCTGCGTGCATTGGTGTACATATCTACTTCTATTTCTCCCTAATGAAACAAGAACAATCTCAGAAATAAGATAAATTGCTCAAAGGCTACAAAATCAAATCACAACACTGTTGTCATTGAGGGCATCCATTCCCTCCAGTGTATTGATTGCACCTCACAGCTTGGTGTTGTTGGCAAACTCACTAAGGGTGCACTCGATCGCACTGTCCATGTGACTTACAAAGAACAACACTGGTCCCCATACTAACTCCTGAGGAACACCACCCTTCACTGATCTCCACTTAGACATGGAGTCATTCACCACAACTCTTTAAGGGTGACTGCCCAGCCAGTCTGTGCCTCTCCAGTTTAGGGACAAAGATTTTGTGCGGGACAGTGTCAAATGGATTGCACAACTCCAGGTAGACGATGTCAGTCATTCTTCCCTTATAGACCAGTGCTGTAAACCCATCATAGAAGGCCACTATATTTGTCAGACATGATTTTCTCTTAGTGAAGCCATGCTGGTTGTTACCAATCACTTCCTTATTTTCCCTGTGTCTTAGCAGGGTTTCTGAGATGAGACTTTCTGGACTGTAGTTCCTTTGGTTTTCCTTTTTTGCTCTTTTAAAAATGGAAGTTATATTTCCCCTTTTCCCAGGTAACTTCATTTCCAGAAGGAACTTCACCAGGCTGTCACAGCTTCTCAAATATGATGGATAATGGCTTAACACATTAATCTGCCAGCTCCCTCAAGACCTGCATGCGCATCCCATCTGGTACAATGCACTCAAGCACCTTCAGGTTCCTTAGATGGTCTTGAACCTGTAAAGCCAGTATCCTTCCATTTCAACATCTCAGTCATCCCATCATGTCTGTATGATGCCAATAAACCCCACAGGCATGGACATTTCTCTAACTCCTCTAATTCCCCATGATTTGTGTGTTTTCATACAGACACTTCAATTGCGCCCCTGATGAAGCCAACTTACTGGATGGTGTTACGTATTCCTTTGTGCTGTTCTTCAGGTGCTCTCCTGCTGGTCTGTGATCCCTCTCCATGCTCTGGGCATCTTCTCTCGGCTCCATCATCAAACTGGTAGGAGTGATATGGATTGAGGTTCCCTTCTCTCTTGTCATCTTTAGTTTAAAGCCCACTCCACCAGCTTGGCAAGCCTGTGACTGAAGATACTCTTCCCCTTCTCTGACAGCTGGACCCCATCAGCCCCCAGTAGACCAGGTTTCTCAGAGTCCAGTGGTCTAAGTAGCTGAACACCTGGCAATGGCACTGTTAAATAAGAGTGAAGTTTTTTAAGATAAAATAATCATATAAAATGGTAGGAACGATTATGTTTTAGAGGTTTATAAATCAATAGTGAGATTTTGTGTATTAGAAAGAGTTATAAATTTGCAGTTCCGTCTGCAGTCCGGTATCGTGGTTAACCTGTAACCAGTGATACAATGGTAGTCTTGGTAGCAAGAGCTTATATAACCATATATGGTGAAGGGTGTATGGGTGAATTTAGAGAGGTATATTGTGAAATTCTATCCAAGCAGAACCTAGAAATTACCAGAGGTAGTCAAGGGAAAATAGAACAATGCTGGCGTCCACATAATGGCTGGGATATGTCCAGAGGACAAAAAGGTGAAAAGAACAAGCCGAGGAAGACTTCTTACTTCATCCGAGGAAGACTCCTTACTTCATCAGGACGACCACCAGAGGGGGGCTGCGCAAGCGCAGAAGAGGCTGATGTCATAATAGACTGATGTGGCAATCCTTAATGCATATGTATTAGTTAATGATGCAATCTGTATTGAATATGTATTAGTTATGTAACCTTCAGTGTATAAATTGCGAACGCGATGGGACGAGGTCGAAGCCAGATTTGGGCGCGTGCCCCTGGTTTCCCAGCGCTGCAATAAAGCACCTCATATAACCATTCCGGTGGTTATGTGTCAGTTCCTCCGCTAACATTTTGGCGACCCAGATGGGACCTCGCGGGCATTGCTGAGGCGGATCGCGTTTCGGTCCTGCTCCAGCCGGCACCGAGAGATTCTCGGGGAGCCATCGACCGCGACCGACCTCTGCTGCTCACGACGGACCTCTGATACGGTAAGGAAAGGTGCTTTTTCTTTTTTTCCTGATTTGTAAAGTATGGTTTGGTAATTATGGTACCGAATTTTTGTATGGTTTGGTAATTACGGTACCAAATTTTGGTAAAGTGTAAGGGTATAGACTTCTGATAAGCTTGGCTGTAGGCGAAGCCTGCTTGGTTTGGTGAAACTTTGGCTTCGAAAAGTCTACCAGAGAGATGTGGTGAAAGCTGCATCTGGCCTCGCGAAGTGATTTGGTAAAGCCTGCCTGTTAGACGTGGCGAAAGCTGCGCTTGGTTGGGGCTAGGGAGCTCCCGGGGTAAAAGCCTAGGCGCCATCTGTTAGACAGTAGCGAAAGCTCTGCAGGTTCGGCAAACGTGGTATTGGTATTGGTATTTGTGCTGCGGGATCAGCATCTGTGTGGCTAAATATTATAAATTAGTGGTGAGTGTGTGGTGTGTGTGGAGTAGAGAAAAAAAAAAGCAAAAAAAAGGAAAAAAGAAAAAAGGAAAAAAGAGGAAAAAAACAGAAAAAAAGAGGAAAAAAAAGGAAAAAAAAAAAAAAGAAGAAAGGAAAAAAAAAATGCTGTCGGTTCCCAAGTCCTCTCCATTAGGCTGTATTTTAAGCCATTGGAAGGAGGGTGGATTTGGGGCAGAGTATGCTGAAAAGCAAATTAATTAATTATTGTAATGTATGGTGGACACAGTATGAACTGGGGGTTCAGGAGAAATGGCCTGAAAAATGGGACTTTACAGTATAATACTGCAGTTGATGTTACAACAGGAAAGAAAAATAGGACAAGGTATTATATATAATTCTTTTCTTTAAGAAATAATGATGAGTGGCAAAAATCTTGTGAAATAATGGGTGTAAAGGTAAATGTTAATGAACAGTGTAAGGAATGTGTTACTGAGAAAATGTATGAAGTGCCTTGTTTTAGATAATAGCTTACAACACTAGAGGGATATTGAAAGTTTGGATTTGGTAGTCACTCCGTCAGCCCTGCCGGCATCAAGTGAAGAAAGGGGGGGGAGAAGATGACAGTGAGAGTGATCTCGAGAGTCTGGGTAGTTGTGAGTGTAAAAGAAATCAGAAAGCAAGACTTCCCATTACCCCAGTCTTGCATAGAACTCGCCAGAGGGGAAATAAAAAAAGAAAAGTGCAGACTCAGACGTCCAGAGGAGTGCTTGCGCCTTTAAGACAGGGAGTTGGAACAGAAGGACCAGTGTGCATTAAAGTACCCTTCTCACCTGGAGATTTAGTTACCTGAAAACAATCAGCAGCAGAATTTGTTGGCAGCAATCCAGGGGAGAGAACAGGGTCTCTCTAACCCTAGAGGAAGAGGATTTTGTAATCCAAAAGGGGGAATGAATGTAGAAAGGTTAGGATATAATCAATGTGCATACTGCAAACAGGAAGGACACTGGAAAAATGAATGTCCATTTAGGGGAGGACAATTTATGTCTCCAGGGAATTCTTTTATGGGATCTGATGCAGCTAAGGCGATGGTGCTAGGAGAGTTTGATAACCAAAGCTGACTAGACAGGGCGAGAAGTGAAGAGCCCCTCGTGAAAATCCAATTGGGAGAGAAAGAAGTGAAACTTTTAATAGACACAGGGGCTACCTATTCAGTTTTAAATGATTTACATGGAAGGTTAGGGGAAAGAACTACAACAATTGTGGGAGCCACAGGGAAGGAGGAAATACGCCCATTCTTGCAGCCCCTGGATCTGCGACTTAGAGGAAAGGAATTAACACACAAATTTCTATATGTACCTGAATGCCCCATTCCCCTTTTAGGACGGGACTTATTGGCCAAATTGGATGCAGTGATTATTTTTGAAAATGGTGAATATAGATTAGTACGGGATCTGAGGGTAATAAATGATAATTCAATTACAGTTCTTTTGCATTAGGTGTGAAACTATAACCTTGTTGGAACAGTTGTTGTGGATCAAATATTATTGTCATAATAGCTGACGAGAAATATACCTCTGACCTGCCAGAGAGGGCAAGACTGGAGGGAATCAGTGCTGCAGCTGTAAGGGTCTGCCAAGGGCTGCAACCCCTGGGGCTGTGACCGCTGAGCACTATGATCCTGACCGGACCTCTTTTGGCGATGGTTCTGTTTGGGCCCATATAGGCGAATGTCGCAGCTGATAAAAGTGACGACTGTAATGAATGCATTACCACAACTAGGCGAGGGGGAGTAACCTCTCAAATACTAGTCTATCACACCATGTATGAATGTAAAGGAACAATAATTGGCAATTGTGTACACAACCAAACTCAATGCAGACTTTGCAAAGAAAGAAAAATAAAATGGTTTAAAACAGAACTGGGACACAATTTGGTCAATGAGCATTTTGCAGAAATTGCAATATATCGGGAATATATCTTGGTGCCTTAAATGGACAGGAAAGCAAAATGTAGCAGAGAATATAGACATCAATGATTTGCTGTCTATAAATAGGGTTAGTTGGGATGTTATCAAAAACGTTCCTTGGTGGAATTGTACCAAAATTTTAGATTGTGACACGGACCCTGAGGAAATCACAATACCTCCAGTTAAGATTGCTTTAATGGCAGGATGTGTATGCCCGGGACTAAAATTGGAGGAAAAGGAATACACATCCCAATTGGCAATGAAGATTGTAAATATTCTACAGTGTGTAGTATAGGACATTTTGTTTGGGCAGCAAGTGATGGAACCTGGACTACTCACCTACCCATAGAAGGCCCAGTTAAAATATCACCCTGGGATTACTAACTCTTTGTCCAATTTGGAAAAAGTCACCAGTCAAAGACATGTTAGAAACCCTGCAAATTCGAACAAAAAGAAATGTAGATGATGAGGATGATGATGACACATGGCAGAAGCCCTCCACAGGAGCTAAAATAGGGTGGGGTTTTGAATCTTTATTTGCACAAATAGCAGCATATCGAAATAGAGAAATGATTGACAGACTGATTGGCCAAACAAAAAGATTAGCCAGGGTAACAAAGAAAGGATTCAGAGATTTAAATTTGCAATTACAAGCAACAACTAAAGACTTTGCAGAACAGAATGGCATTAGACCTGTTGTTACTTAAGGAACATGGTGTTTGTGAATATTTGAAAGACAGAATAGATCATTGTTGTGTTCATATTCCTAATGTAACTGCAAACATAGAATATGATATTTCCTAGTTGACCAAAGTGTAGCAAGAAGTGGAAAGAGAAAGGAAATATATTGAACAAAATTGGATTGGAGCACTCTTTGATAGTTTGGGCCTTCACCTTATTGGATGGATCCGTTCCTTCTTGCAAACTGTAGTCGTAATGCTGATTGTGTTTCTAATGCTATATCTGATGTATTTTTGTATTCGAAAGGAAATAGACCAGAGCAATGTATGGACCCATCGAAGAATAGGAGCAGTAACTAAAGAACATCCAAAATCCCCCACACCTCCTCCTGTTTATCAGGAAACAGCTACCTAAGGAAATGAAAATATTTAAATTGAGTGAAGTTTTTTCAAAGGGGGGAAATGTTAGAAAAGAGTGAAGTTTTTAAGATAAAATAATCATATAAAACGGTAGGTACAATTAAGTTTTAGAGGTTTATAAATCAATAGTGAGATTTTGTGTATTAGAAAGAGTTATAACTTTGCAGTTCCGTCTGCAGTCTGGTATCATGGTTAACCTGTAACCAGTGATACAATGGTAGTCTTGGTAGCAAAAGCTTATATAACCATATATGGTGAAGGGTGTATGGGTGAATTTAGAGAAGTATATTGTGAAATTCTATCCAAGCAGAACCTAGAAATTACCAGAGGTAGTCAAGGGAAAATAGAACAATGCTGGCGTCCACATAATGGTTGGGATATGTCCAGAGGACAAAAAGGTGAAAAGAACAAGCCAAGGAAGACTTCTTACTTCATCCAAGGAAGACTCCTTATTTCATCAGGACGACCACCAGAGGGGGCTGCGCAAGCGCAGAAGAGGCTGATGTCATAATAGACTGATGTGGCAATTCTTAATGCATATGTATTAGTTAATGATGTAATCTGTATTGAATATGTATTAGGTATGTAACTTTCAGTGTATAAATTGCGAACGTGATGTGACGAGGTCGAAGCCAGATTTGGGCGCATGCCCCTGGTTTCCCAGCGCTGCAATAAAGCACCTCATATAACCATTCCGGTGGTTATGTGTCAGTCCTTACGCTAACAGCACCAGGCTTGGAAGCATTCATTGACTCACCAGATTTAACTGGCCCTTTCAGACTCCTTCCCTTTGAACTGGGAGGAGTGATGAGAAAACTACCTGAGTGGCAAAGTCCTTTACCACCACTACCCAAGTTCTGTAATCCTTCTTGATACTCCTCAGACTGCTTGTGACTGCATCACTGGTGCCCACATGAATCACCGGCAGTGGATAATAGTGGAAGGTGTGAGGCTTGTTAGTTCCTGGGTGACATTCCTGATATGAACTTCCAGTAGGCAACACACTTCTCCAGAGAGCACATCAAGCTGCCAGTAATGTTCTACCAGAAAAAATCTGTTAAAAAATGTTTTACCAGGTAATGAAATACACCGGGATGGGAGAAAGAAAAAACAACAAAGCAGGGTTTTTTGGAGGGAGGGGGAGGAGGGAAGGAAGAGGCTAGGGAGAAGGAAAATTAAGAAAACATGGCAAGTATTCAAACTGCGGAAACCTGTCTGTAATGGAAATATTCTCACATACCAATGTATTACCACAGAGAACTGGAAATTGTCTTTATTACCACAAGGAACTGGAAATTGTCTTTGGGGAATATGTTCACCTTGGAATTGCAAAATAATACAAAGGAAAAATACAAAGCATGGTTGAAAAAAATTAGCAGTTAGCAAAAGAAGAGAATAACATTATTTTTAAAAAAAAATTAAAAATGGGAAAGTCAAAGGTAGTCAGCATATTTTAAAAAGGGAATCAAAATAGTATCTGGTAAGGCAAATACACTTTGAAAGTTTTGCTAGTTTATAAAGAGTTTGGAAAACTAACAAAAAGAAAACAAAAGTACCCCTCCCCTGCCCAAAAAAAAAGAACCAACAAAACAAGCCCCCCAAAAAACCCAAACCCAAACAGAAAACCCCCCAGAGAAACACCCCCTCCAAAAAAAAACCCAACAGTAAAACAACAAAACAAAACCTGCATTTTGACAGCTCTATGATAAAGAAGAGATTATATGAAAAGAACATCCTAAGGACTGAGAAATTTTACTCACAATGTGCTGAACAACAGAAACTTTGAAACAAACCTATATTGATATGTTGGCCACTACAACAATAATGTAGATGAAATATAAGAAAAACATGAAAAGTCCAAAAAATAAAAGTCAATAGATGTATTACGTACTGATATTTCTCATCTAGAATACTGTATGCAACTCCTGACAGAAAGACAGAATTTTTTTGTCTTCTTATCCAGAAAGTTTAGGACTAAAAAAAAAAAAAAAAAAAAAGAAGAAAAGAACAAAACAAAACCAAAACAAAACAAAGAGACCCCCTCCCAAAAAAACCCAACCAATCAAACAACAACAAAAACAAACAAACAAACAAAAAACCCACAACCGAAACCAAAACCAAGAAAGAAGAAAAGACTTCTTAATTTAAAATAATGGATGCTCATGATAATGTGTTTCATAGGGAAAATTGGGGCAACACCAAGGTTATTTCAAGGCAACTTTTCAAAAAAATGGTGGTGAAAAGAACTGTTGTAACAAAATTGCTTAGTGTCAGGTCTACGTTAATACACGTAGGATACATTCCAGTCCAGTTCTTGCCCCTAACATTTTGGCTAAATAACTTTTATTGTCAAAGCTCACAGTCTCCCAACTGTTGTTCATTGTCTGCCTATTGCTGAAGTGATGTCTGTTTTTAGGAAACAAGTAGCAGATGCTGGCTCTGTTTAGCTCTGTCTCTGTTTAGCTTTAGCTATCACAGAGTTGCTGGTTAGAGATGACACAAATGTGCAACAAGCCTTTTCTCCCCTTTCAATAGCAGGTGACAGATAATCCTATTATCTAGAATTTGGGGTTTTATAGAGTTCAGAGGGTGAATATTAGAAGACTGAACAAAAAAATGATACTGGCTCGTATTACAGATTCAGTAGCTAATCACTAAATGTATTGCTCATTATTGGAAACAATATTACTGAATTATTGATTTTTTTAATGCGTTTATGGAATAAAGGACAGCCAAAAAAGATTCCAGCCTTCATTCAAGAGGTCAAATCTCAGGGCATAATACAAGAAAGTGTCTGACAACAGGACTAGGTAATTGTTTTTTTTCTGAGAGAGAGAATACTCGTTTTGTGTTCAGATTCAAATTTGAACTTTATTATGTAGAAAATTCAATCCAGTTATCCAATTTGGCCTGACCTCCTACTGGGACTTCTCTCACCACTTGGAAAAATATCTAAATAAATCATATTATCTCTTAGTAGTGCAAATATTGTACCAGTGACATCTACAAGGATCCTCCAAATATGTTTTTTTCAATATCTTCAAGAAAAAGTTTAACAAATATTTTTCCAACAAGTACTTGATTTTTTTTTCCCCAAATAATCTAAAAAAAAAGTTGTTGTGGGTTATTTTTTTTTTAATTTTTATTTACCTTTAAAAATTTATTTTCTGGTAGGAAGAATACTTATTTCTTTCTAAATGCCTGTAGGTAGTTACAGTATTTTACACATCCATCTCTAGTAGTCCTGATTATTTTCCTTAATTCTGTTTTATACTCACTAATAGAAGAAAAAATTAATACATATAAAACTATACAGTTATTTAACTTCATGGTTAGGTCAAATATGTAATGTCTTTGTTTCATATGTAGAGGATTTTTTCTTCCTGAAAAATATAATCTATTATACTTTACCACTTTTGATACAGTCCAAGCAGCTTCCTTATTCACATATTTGAAAACAATCTGTGATTTTCCAATTCGACATCGAATCATATGCAGTTAACACCACAAAGTTTGCAGGCAGCTTTCACATCCTGAAGTGTGACTTGAAACATGACAAATAAAAAAATAGAAAAAAGTTTAAAAAATATTGTTTAGTGGTCTGGGGATAAAAACGCTGTTTTTTGGGTTCCCCCCCCCTTTTTTTTTTCAATTTCCTTGTCCATATTAAAACCTAAAAGAATGTTTTCAAGGGCTATATTGGGCAAGATTTTCTAAGGTCAAATCTGAGAAAGGTCCACAAAATCCATTTGGGATCCAAAATCATTGTTAATTCCTAGCTAAGAATATGCTTACATTCCAACACCCATCTATAGAGAAATGATTGAGCTAGCTGTAATAAAACAGAGAAAACTTTATATGTTGCCTAATTCACTGTGTCTTCAAATGAAAATTAAAAATGTAAGTGTACTCTATAATACAGATTGCAAAGTTCATCTTTGAGATACTACTGCTAAATAGCAAGTATAGTTTAAATGAATTTTCCAGTCTGTGATGAAATATTTTAGCTTTAGGAAGAGTGCTTTCTTAGCTCTTCCCTGAGGCCACTGACAGGAAAATAAGTTTAAAATTTTGGACTGCATTATATATTTGAAAATAAATGTGTGGATTCAGCTTTAAAATAAATTTTGATTGTCTTGAAAGAAAAGTTTAGATTCCTCCCTGTTACAAATGCTGATTTAGGATACTGCTGACTACGCCAGTTTGTTCTGAATAAATGTTTTAGAGAGCTTAAAGAACTACTAGGAAAGGTATTAACTAAAGTGGCTTTAATATGAGGTTGTAAAAATGTGGCTTAAAAAAGTTCGATGACAAGGTTTAGTTTATTATTACATGGAAGAAACTTACGAACAAAATCTGAATTAGAGTCAAGATAGAATGATTTAACCCTGTTGTTAAATCATGAGGTTCAGGATCAACCCCTTTACTTTCTAAACTCCTGGTGATGCCTAGGTGCAGGCAGCTCCAACATTAGTCTCATACTTGGACAATGATGTATGCCTCATGTAATTAACTATACAAAGTTTTTAATAATTAATACTGAGTAAAGATTTCATTAGTATTAATCCAGCATGCTATCAGTTATTGAGCATCTGTTGTAAATAAGGTGTCTCTCTGCCTTGGTTGTAGAAAGATCTATTACTTTTGGGTAAGGAATCTCAAACTTCGGGAGGAGTCCTTGCGCAAGGGGAAAGTCATCCAGCATGCCATTCACTTGCAATTTAGGGAGAACTCAAATTCGGCTGGTCCAAAGATCTGCTGTTGGTAAAACATCTCTCTGCCTTAAGGAGCAAGCTTGAGGTTCATTCCCAGCTCAATGGGAGATCACCAACATGCAGCCACATTGCTTAGCAGAGAGAGCTCAAAGAAGGCTCACTTAGGTTCTCTTATTTGTGGAATAAGGTGGCTGGCTCACAGTCAAATTACATGGGATGGGAAAGGTTTGCATGAGACTTCTTGTACCCACAACTTCATTCCTTGGTAAGGGAGGCTTGGAAAAGCTGCCCACTGTTCATGTGTTAATCGCATGGTCTATGTTCTAAGATCATATGCAACGATGCTCGCTGTGTCACTCTGCTCCTTTGTGGGTTTCCTAGAGGAATTCTTGGCCTAGCTGTGGCTCAGGCCTTGGCTCCTTTGGAGGCTGTACAAAAATGCTGCTATTTTGGTTAATCTTTGATCTCTAATCTTACATTTTGTAAATAATTCTACCCTCCATCTAAATACCAGACTTTCAGGGCAAACTTCTAAAAATGTGTTTACCAACTGCTGCAAATATTAATTTTTTTCTCAGCAGACGTGAATCATCAAACCGTCTTCAGACATGAACACAGACTAGAAAATGCCACACAGCCTCCCCTGCTGCATGGTTAAGGGAGGTCCTGCCAGCCCTCCCCTGTCCTGTCTGCCTGTCCCGGAGCAGTCCAGGTACACCTCTTCATTCAGGCTGCTGATGTGAAAACCTGATATATGGAACAAGTCTGGATCTGATTCAGATGAAAATAAAATTTTCATAGAATTATAGAATGGTTTGGGTTGGAAGGGAACTTAAAATTCATCTAGTTGCAACCCACCCCCCTGCCACATGTTAAAAATGATGGTAATGAACATTATACCATTATATGTGACTTGAATAACGGCTTAATAGTTGCTCTCATATTTCTTCTAATTTCAAATGCAAACCCCTTAATTTTTAAGTGTTAATGTATTTAAAACTTACCATTTTCTTGACAATTTAGATAGTTTCAAGAATGCATTGTTTTCTTCCCTTATTATCACATTTCTTGAGAAATGTAATGTGGATAAATCTCTGATGAGAATTTGAATTTTGGACATTTTATGCAAACTTCGTACAAAAAAAAAATCTTCTGAAATTATTCCTGAAATCAAAATTCTCATGTTTCTGAAAGATGCATTGTTTTGGGGCATTTGGTGAATACCTTTGGTTTGAGTTTTGTAGTTTTATTTTGGGAGCTTGTAATTTTGGTTTGGTTTGAATTATCTTTTTTTTTTCTTTTTCAGCACAATACTATTCTACTCTTGCTCACTTGTAAAAGAGCGTTTGTTGGGAAGTAAAAATTCCTCAGCTCCCTGCTTTTCAACTGGAATTTGAATGTCCAACCTTCCGTTTTTGTCCTGTCGATTTTTTATCTTCAAGTTAATAAGAATAGATCAAACCTACAGGATGAAGAATAATTTGGAATTGCTTTCTCCTATTCCATAGTCCTCTTAGTCTAAGAAAAACTATGTTCCCAAAGATATAGTTTAGACATTTCAGTGTTTCAGTGATTACTCTTTAACTTCAGATTTAAGAAGGATAAATAAATAAGAAGCATTAGTAGCATGTATTGAAGGTGGTAGTGAGAAAATCATTAAAACAACTTTTAAGTGGTTATTTGCTGTACTAAGATGTAACCTGCTGTATGATGGCAACATATTAAATTTACCACTTCTTCAAACATTCAAATATTTTTAAAAGATGTAAACGTAACTTTAATACAACATGAGGCTGCTGCAGGACAGGTGATTCCCTCTTACAGAGGCACAGACAGTATTACCATAGAATGGTGAACATGCTTAAAATCTTTGCCTTCTCTTTGCTACTTATGTGGCTGCTTATGTGGCCTTTCCAGCGTGTCATTCAAACAAGAATACCTTACTCCATCTATTTTCTTAAAGCATGTAGGAACCAAATAGTCTTCAAAATGTTGATAGAGGTCCCTGGGACAAATGTACAGATCAATATATGTGTTCTTACAGTCTTTTTTAATGATTATTATAGACAAAGATTTGCTCATGAGGAATGTGGCCTTATGACAGTGATTTCTGCCAAAGAAACATGGTTTAATATGTGATCTCATTACTATAATGCTTCCTGCTGTTTCTTCTTTCATAGACTGAGATTTAATTCCCCCTCCAGTGCATCTTTCACTGTAAAACTCTAAAAAGTTCCAAGATCTGTAGTGTTCTAAGTAATTCTATAGACAATATATGTCAGATATTCATTATTGTTATTTATTGCTAAAATATGATAATAAATTCAGTAAGAATTTATGGAAAATAAACAGTTCATTTTCTTTGCAATGTAAAATTAGTGCTTCTCCTTTGAATACCATTTAAAAGAAGCACACTTAATATGCAAGGAAATGTTGACATGACTTCTGTAGAAAATTAATGCTAAATATCCTTTACTAAATTAACATTGGATTCTAACACCTAAGGAGGTCTGATCAATTTCAGCCACTTATTTTTAAGGTTGAGTTAATTATTTTAGGGAGATGATATTAATTAAATTATTTGGACTTAGCTTTAAGAACAAAATATAGGAATATAGAAGCTTGTAAAAGATTCTGTTGAACTTCATTGTGAAAAAGAGCCACTATTTCCTAATTGACTGGGTATTAGTAAAACAACCTAAGAGAATTAGGTTTTGTTAAAAGTACTATGAAATGTTCCCACTGGTCACTGCCCTGTTTTCAGCAGAACACTGGGAATTTCAAAGTGCTCACAGATCAGAAACAAATGAGAATGAAGAATTCTAATCATCTAGTCAGATACATTCCTGAGACATATAATTGCAAATGATTGGAATAATTTTTAATAAATGACATTGATTAATCCCAGGGATGTTTGCACAAGCTTTGTGTGACAATCTGAGATAAGCTTCTTGTAATTTGAAAATCCCAAAGGCCAGAATGGATTTGAGAATCTATTGAGTCAACCCCTAGCAGACGTCACAGAGGGAATTTTTTCTTTCAGTTATAACATAAAGAATTTTAGGCAAAAATAGGGTTATTTCAGGGAGGAAGGTGGAATGCTTAAAGCAAATTTTCAGAACTTGGATAACACAGCTGATGAAGGCAGAGTAACTAGTTGAAGTGATTAAATGGGATGCTGCAATTGAGAAGGAATAACGAGAATCTATTTGCAGGAGGTGATTTATGTTTTCACACCTGCTGTGTGGGACATGAGGAGGCCTATCCAAAAGTACTGTATCATGCTGAGAAACAATACATTTTCAGTTAGCTCCAAGGGGATCTTCTTACAGCATCAATGTGGATAAACAGCTTTTAGTGACTAAAGTGCACCTTAACATTTTGCACATCCTTTTATAGTAGCCACTTAGGGATGCTTGAGGCAAATATGGTCCTGTCATAAATAGAAATCTATTGGAAATTGCAAGAAATCTAATTTGATTTTTTTAATGGCCAGCAGCAGAAATTTTTTTTTTTTTTTTTTTTGACACTATGTATTGAAATTTTTTTGCTAAGGGATATTAGGGAAGACTGAGACAATAATGCTTCTAACTTAATTTCCTTTGACAGCTCTGGTCAGGTAAGTTAGGGTTATTATGGTAAGTTAAAAGTGTGATGGATATAGCTGACACAATAGAAATTCAACATGAAAAGTTTTTATTTTGGGCCTATCATTGTTTAACAGATGATCTTCTCTCTACTTCTTTGGACAACTAGTGTTTTAAATGCACGTAATATCTTCTGTATGAAATCTACAGCTAATGTTCAAAACAAACTTGAATTAAAGGCCAAGATAGTTAACGTGTTTTGTGGGGTCTGATGTTAAACCTGAAAAAAGATCTTTGACAGCTCTGTGATGAAGTGCTGTGATGAATTGTCACTGACTTCCTTATATAAGTTTGAAGTACATAACAGAGTTAAGGGTTAAGTTATATCTGTCAAATGTCACAGTCAAAAATAGTTCTTACTATCTGATCAATTTCTGTGAAGACTGTATTCTGAATAACAACAAATAGTGCTGTAGAAGTACTATATTTCACTACTTATGAACGACAAATCTGTACCATCAAGAGCTAGTTACTAGATCTATGGTGAAACTAAGTATGTTTTGAATAAATTAGAATGAAGAAACTGAAGAAATGTTATTCTGGAATGGCGGTGCTTCTAGATTAGATAAAGGATCCTCTGGGAAATACTCAGATCACCTCAGTGTAATAAAAACCCCATATGAATGTAACGTAACATACTAAAATATTTTTAGCATGTTTGTGTGTAAAGAAGCTGCATTTGTTCAAATGAGAAAACATTTTTACAGCTGAATATGGACCATGCTGACAAAAGGGTAAAGATTCTCTGGTTTAAATCTGGAGGTATTGCATCTGAGCCTTTCCTGAAGGAGTGCTGAAGTTTGTCTGGCTAAGAACTCTAAGGTGCTTGGGAGTGGTACTAACTGCTCAGGCATGCCATGTATGGCTGGCTGCAAAAAACTGGCATGCTTTAATTGTGTTAACCAGGTTTTGAAACTAAAGTTTTCTCAGTCTATAAAGTGTATATATTGTTGGGCAGTTGAAATCTCATGATGTCAGATAACCCAAAGCCAGTGAGACGTCTTTCTTGTTAATGAAAATGCTGAAGATGTCAGCTATGTACAGTGAATTCTGTGGGGGTGGATTGAAGAACATGATGCACAGAAACGAGAATTCATTAAATCTGTAGATATACTAGTTATTGGGTTACTGTAAAGTTATATTGGAGCATTTGGGCATTTGTTCTTGCATGATTTATACAGCTTACTGACAGGGATGATAGAAAATTAATAAGTGAATCCATACAATACATCCAGATAAAGCATCTGGTAAAGTGGGACAACACCCAAGCTGTGACAAAGATAATTTCAGGCTTTGGATAAAGTTACCCAGCTGATTTGCCAAAGTTACATCTCAAATAGCAAAAGAATTCTAACAGAATAGATAGCAGTATTGATAGTATTGAAAAAAAACAGTATTCTGTAGTTTCCATGGATTATTAATAAGGAGAAATAAGCTTTGAAAAGATATACTGTGGATAAACTGATGTTTGTTGATTTCTGAAGCTTTGTTGTTCCTTTTAGAAACAAAAATATTTTAAGGAGATTATCTGATATCCCTACCTAAAAGTCACTGTTCACGACAGGAAACCTTTTTGATGAGCAAGTATGGTTGGAAGAAGCTGATGTTGAGAGAAATATGTAATTCCAAATAGAAGTGAGCAAGAAGAGGGTGTTGTACCTGGGTAATGTAGAAGAGTCCTCAAAAAGTTTTCTTTCTTTAGGTTGTAAGCTACAGCCACAGCCCTAGTTTCCACAATTCCCTCCTTTCTGCTCCTTCATTTCCAAGAGAAGAAAATGCTTATATGAGTCAGAGAACAGGTATTATAATAACATCCCTGATCTGAGAAATTAGTATGCAAGGACTGTGGCTCTAACTGCTATATTTATACAGTTCACATTAGTGTCAAAAAATAAAAGAACCCTCTGATTCAAACAGAACAACTATCTACATCAGCACATTTTTTTTCTATTCAAAAATTCTGTAACATTAATTCTTAACATAAATTCAGAGTTTGATCTACATTTAGTTTCCATCTAATTTTTTTATTTTATCTGAAATACATTCATGTCCTTAAGTACCTCTGAATGAGAGTTTCCAGAAATAAAGCCTAATTAAATTAAATTAAATAAAGCCTTATTAAATCCTAAATTACCTGTGTGAGTTCCTTCTGTTTTCTTTTCTAGGTAACTTGCTGTTCATTTAAACAGTCAAATCCATAACTATCTTATACGTAGGAACTTGTCTACCATATCTGTATGATGCTACTTGGAATATTATTTATTTAGAATTACAGAGGTTAGGTGCTTCATTGTGAGAATAATTCACACAGCTGTGCAACTTTTTATGATGTCATTTTATACATATTCAGATCACTGTGTTGTTTAAAAACTAGTTTGAACTGTAAATAAGGAAATAAATATTTTGATGTCTCATCTTCTCATGACAAAGACTGTAATGAGAACTGGGAACAGCACAGCTTGAGTCCACTCTTGTGACAACTAAAAGGGGAGTAGGAAATGTCATGAACAAAAACTTACTGCTTTAGTTTTGTTATTGTGACTGATGGAGGTCATATGCTGCAAAGAAATGTGTCCTCACCATTACGGAAATGCCTTTCAAAACAAATTTTAGACACAACCCCAACACCAAAGGAAGCCAAGTAAGTTTCAGGAAAATTATTACAGGCAACACAGTTAACATCTCAGTTCTTAATTCATGGAGAGAGCCATTGTGATCAAATCACAACACAGTTACGTATATGTATGCACTTCTGACCCGCGGTGAATGCCAACAGCAGGATAAACAGAAGAAAATAAGGTAGATGAAAAAGCCATATACTGAAATATATCTTATGGATTAGACACAGAGATTTATTACTTTACAAAATCTATTTGCAACCATATACTTTCATATTCCTTCTGCCTAAAACACATACATGAATTTGTAGGACAATCAAAATAAAATTGATGTAATTTCCTTCTTTTCTAATAACTGGCATTGTTTCTATTGCTAGGTTTAAGTTCCTGAAATCAGTGTTATCTTAGTTCTTTTCCATATTAATAGACGATTCTTAACATTACAATAAATCATTTCTCCATAACTTTTAAAGTTAAGACAGATTAGAAAAAAGAATGTTTAAGAAAAAATAAAATTGTCATACTTTTCTACTTATAACTTCAAAAATCTTGTGTATAATCCTCTTGATTCATTCTCACTTCTCTGCTCTCTGTAAAGTAAACAGAAACTTCCCTGTTAGAGTACCAGCAATGTTTCAAACCTTTAATTTTAATAGTGAAATAGGGCTGTTAAGCCATTTCTCAGAAAGAAGATGAGCAATAGACAGAGGAACCAGAGATACTGTGATATCTTAGAAAACAAGATTGCTTAAACATTGCTGCATAAAGAATTAGAGAACAGTGATGCGTCAATTTGGGGGAGGAGGAAGTCTTTGTTAAAGCATGATTAACATTTATTAGACAAAAAAAAAAAAAAAAGAAGAAGTATTCACTCTCCAAATTGCCACTGCAGTTTTCTGAATAGTTGCCTGCAGTTAGGAACTAGAACCTACATAAAAGTTTAAATGAAGGAGTGGCTAATCCATGATCCCTTCATCGTGGGTGGCTTCAAAGCTGCCACTTTTTAGTTACCAACTGATCTGGCTTAGGGCTCTGTTGTCTTGGGTCAGATAAAAGAAAGCCATGAAGAAATCTTCATATGATTTATTGCAGCAGCAGCAAGGAAGAGATGCTTAAATTGTAATTGTGCATGCAACAATGTAGATGAACCTGTGAAATCCATTATGATGAGCTGCCTAATGTACCTTTAACTATGAAGTGTGCATTCTGTCCCCATTGCTCTGCCTGATCTTGGTGATAGTTTGGAATATAGGTATTGAGACAAATGCCATGACAGCTCTACGAAGCAAAAAGAAGCTGTTGTTGTTTTTTTTTTTCAGGAAAGCTGTGATAAAATGCCTGCTCTCTACAGATGTTACATTGGTTTTTACTCCAATGACCGATTCACCCTCTAGCAAAAGTAACCTCCCAGGTTAGGAGTACTCATAGGAATGAAGTGCTCTGTAAGATGCATGTAGATGAAATGACGACTTCTCTTCACTCCCCACCCGTCCAAATTCTTCAGGAGGAAGATCAGGAGTCAACAGTGGGAAATCACACTGAAAGACAGGGGAAGCAGGCTGGTTGAGAGTACATCTCAGTAACTTGTCATTTCCTGTTAAGATCTTTTCCAATACAAAAAGCTCCTACTTGTTTCCAACAAGCTAACTGCTAAGCTAGTTTCTGATGAACTGCTCTTCTCTTATTTTTCTTGGTGAAGAGGTGAAAAGTGTCCGCCATTGCTTCCAATCTTTTCTAAGAAACAGTGTTTCACTGTCCCTGTTTTTACAGTTTTGTTTCGTTTTTCGTTTGTTGTTCGGTGGGGGGAGGAGGGGGATGTGTTTGTTTGTTTGTTGTTTTGGTTTTTTTGTGGGTGGTTTGTTTTTTTTTTTTGCTTTTCTGTTTTTGTTTTTCTTGAATGCTCTGCCTGGTTTTAAGTAGCTAGCACATATTTAACTGCTGTGTTATATTGGTCAACTGGACAATTTTTCTGATCCTCCAACCATAAAGCAAGTCACTCTATACCTGATGTTCAATCCAGATTTGAGCCATTAAGTACTTACTCTGTGACATGTTTAGTTTTGAAATCAAGCTTTGTTGGTAGAAGTTTGGGTTCTGTGAATTCCGGTCTCTCTCTGCACCGCACTTGGCCCTTAATATATATATGGACACAACTGCAAGTCAGGCTGTTGACATCACCTACATCAGCACAGCCATCTTGTCAAATCTCACATATGACAAATCAATGATGTGACCAGGTCTCAATTTAGGACAATTGCTGTTATTTAACTGAAAGAGATATCTTGTCTTGCAGCTTATCAAAGCTGATTGCAGACCATATAATACTATTTCATTTTTTTAATTACCTCTTCTAAATAATCTCATAGGAAAACTATTAAAAGGTTTTGTTGTAGTCTTCTGGTTTTCCCACAGTCTCACCGCTGACATTAACTGTGTGGCAAACATTATTAGAAAAGTCAAGATCCTTTAACCTTGCTCTATCTGATAGCTAGATAGATTGTTGCTTGCACAGAATATAATTTTGTTTTACTCTAGACAGAAGGATAAACCACCTCGTGTCATTTTTGTCTTCTTAGACACTAATGTAATTTTCCCTTCCTTTGTACAAGCCACATGTTTCTTATCAGGCAAGCTGATGTGCAACAAAAGTATCTTCCTGAATTCCGTAAAAAAAGAAATTACACTTTTTACCAATCAGAAACAAATCCATCAATATGACAAAAGGAAAACAGGAGAAGTAGTTAAAAAAATTCTAAGAAATCCTTATTATTCTTTAAGACCCTTAAAACTTTCTTGCAGTATTCCACTGAGCTTGTTTTCTGGTAATTTTAAGTCATGTATATATATATTAATCAAGTCGTATGTCTAGGAGATGATCACAGTAGAGACATGCTACATTGCTTTTTTTTTTTTTTAAACTTCTTTCCAGCACTGGCAAAGCTGCCTATCTATTCTGAAAACTGTACAATGCAGTGCATTTGTAAGTACCTCAGCAATCCTAGTCAATGAATGGGATCCTGAAATTGAACCTTACAGCTCTTTTACACAGCTCTTTTACACAGCACTAAGAGTCTGGAAAAAAAAGCAATTCAGTGATTTATCAGAAAGATATACCAAGCCATCAAATCAATGCCAAGTGTTGAAACCTTCTAACTGTATAGAAAAGCAGAGTATTTTTCTGAATCCAATTTTTCTACTTTGGCCAGATAGGAAACAGAAACTTGAAAATTTGGTGGTCCATCAAGTTGCTTCCTAAAGAATTAGGAAAGATAAAATAACAGTGAGAGATGCAAAAGGTTCTCCAGAACAGGAGAAATATTGCACAGTTAGGAACTTATGTCAGATCCATAAAGAAATTATTCATACTAGAAATTAAGATTCACATGTATATAACAGGTATAGAGAAATAAATCTTATTTAAGAAATATAGTATTAAGGGTAGTAACAGTCCTTAGGGATGAAGCCAGAGCAGATTTGCCCATTAATACTGTTGTATAGCTTATTTCCATCTTGCATTAGGTAAATGATAATGTTAAATGTAATGAGGACATGTTTTCACAATTTCTGTAGCTGTTATTTTCAGTGCTGTTTCCTTATGACGAAATGATACATGGAGATGGCCCACACAGGCACAGTGCAAAATCAGAAGCAAGCAAGACATCTACTTATAATTTCTGTATGCCTTTTAGACTATGCTTCAGCCAGGGACTACCTGTGCAGGGTGTCTGTCAAAAGATCTATACCTCTGATCCATCTTGACAGAGACATTTCAGAGAAGGGAGGCAGAACATGGCAGTGGAACACCATCACACTAGCTCCCTGAAGGCAGAGAAGCTACCAATAATTCTATATTAGTGCCAAAACCAGCATCAGCGGCAGCAAAGACTAAAATTTCAGCATTTTCTGTACAACTGTCTGCAGTAACAAAAATGCTTATCCCTGTGGCACCAGGTCCTGAAGCCTCTCATATCCAAAAGTTAAGTTTGATATCTAGCTGGTTTGTGTCAACATTTTTCTTCCTTACATATTTAATTAGTCATAGCTTGTTATGGTTTATGTTGCTAGTCTATAACTCTATTAGCTGTTGAAGGCTTGTGCCAGAAAAAACAATATCAAGTTTATCACTATGCTTGGAAGACAAAAATAGTTGCACATACTGAAACTGCCAACAACTGATTGAGAGCAGTGTTGGGGTCAGGATAACTAACTCTCAGCAGCTGTTGAAACACTCTCCACACGTGTACTAGCAGTATGCCAAAATACCAAACATCACACAGGAATGTCAATAAATAGGGTTCCCTGTCAGCTTTTCAATTTTAATGTATATTCTGGCCTGTCTCCTCTTTTTCATGCTAAAAGATTCTAGTCAGGTGTTTACTCTCATAATAAAACACATACGAGACCTGACTGAGAAATAATTTCTAAATTTTCCATGTTTGCAACAACAAGCTAATCAGATGGCATAACTTCAGGTTATTTTAAATTACAAAACAAGTAGCTGAGTATTATGGTGATGAGTGAGTTATAATGTCTGTGTTTTATAAACTGGGGTTTTTTTCCAGCATTAAAAGAGAGACGAATGTTTTTGGACATGGGAGGCTTTAAGACCTGGCACCACAGGGGTAAGCATTTCTGCTTTCTGAGAGGTTTAATGCTGTTTCACAAAACAGATTCTGTCTTCACAAAATTTCATGTTTGAGCAATATGAATTTATGCATATATATATATATATCACTTGAAGTCAGCAGGACGTGGCTGGGATCTGAGAACCCAGGAAATTTCTATAACAGTTATGAGATAAACAAATAATCAATGCAAGTGAGCCATTTGTATATTCTAAAGGGTGAAATATATTCCAGGTCACTTTATAAAGACTTTGATGAAAAAATGCACACTGATTTTAAAGCTAAAAAAAATAAAAAAAAAGGGAGTATGTTGTGAATCATAATTTGGGAAAGTAAACAAAATATGTTAAGATCTTGATCTTCTTTTTTCCTTAGAAATGTTAAAAGATTCCTGGACATAAATTTCACTTAACAAGAGCATATAAATCTATTTCATTTTCACCAGTACAAAAAAAGGAGTAATACTTTAAAACATAGTAATCATAAATGAGAAAAAAAAAGATAAATGGAGAGTTATTCAGAGCAAAACAACAACACAATTTGGCTGTCAGAGAACAGGAAAGCTGAGAACTAGGGAAATTGGAGAAAGAAGAATATCTTTTGGGTTTTTTTTAATCCAAATAACATGTTATTGGAAACAAAACACTTTAAAAGTACATTGATTTCCATGTAGACAAAATAAGTAGTTATTCTAGAACAGTCCTGCATACAACGGAAAAAGTCTTCTGTAAAATGAAAAAAAACCCCGAGTTTGAAGAAAAATCTAATGTATATATAAACTCTGTACATTATGTTCCATTTACAACTCTGTTATTAAACATTTCAATCTTACTCATTAGTATGACAAAAAAATAGATATAAAACCAACTTGTGTTGTAGAAGAAAACAGACAAAAGGACGATATTGCCTGATAGATACCTCAGGCCAGGTTATATATGATAGGTGTAGTTTCAAGGGGAACGTTATTTTAGAGTTTAATTTGGAGAAGAGATTCAGAGCAGCCCTGCGGAGAAGGACTTGGGGGTGCTGTTCGATGAGAAAATGAACATGAGCCAGCAGTGTGCGCTTGCAGCCCAGAAAGCCAACCATATCCTAGGCTGCATCAAAAGGAGTGTGACCAGCAGGTTGAAGGAGGTGATCCTGCCCCTTTACTCTGCTCTCATGAGACCTCACGTGGAGTATTGTGTGCAGTTCTGGTGTCCTCAACATATAAAGGACATGGAACTGTTGGAACAAGTCCAGAGGAGGGCCACAAGAATGATCAGGGGACTGGAGAACCTCCCATATGAAGATAGGCTGAGAAAGCTGGGTCTGTTCAGCCTGGAGAAGAGAAGGCTGCGTGGAGACCTCATAGCAGCCTTCCAGTATCTGAAGGGGGCATACAGGGATGCTGGGGATGGACTCTTCATTAGGGACTGTAGTGATAGGACAAGGGGTAATGGGTTCAAACTTAAACAGGGGAAGTTTAGATTGGATATAAGGAGGAAATTATTTCCTGTTAGGGTGACGAGGTATTGGAATAGGTTGCCCAGGGAGGTTGTGAATGCTCCATGCCTGGCAGTGTTCAAGGCCAGTTTGGACGAGGCCTTGGGTGATATGGTTTAGAGCGAGGTGTCCCTGCCCATGGCAGGGGGGTTGGAACTTGATGATCTCAAGGTCCTTTCCAACCCTAACCGTTCTATAATTCTATGATTATTACTATTTAAATTGGAATGTCCAGTCTTCTAAGGAAAAATAAGAAGCACTATAAAATATTGTAACAACAACTTTGCAGCAGAACCTTAAACACGAAATATACTTGATCATTTCATACAAGACCTGCAGCCCTCCCTGTCTGTGACAGAAAAATAAAAATACCATTTGGAAACACGTTTTCCTCTTCTGAAGATCTTAAGAGGTTTTTGTGTTTAGGCAGCTTTGAAAGTTAATTCTATCCCTACTGTATACTCTACATTCATTTTTGCTTTTTTGGCTTTGTCTTCTAAATTTTCTTTATTCTTTTACTTCCTTTCTTCCCTACTGGACTCTGTTGTAGACTGTCATAACTCGTAGAACTAAATCATGTCATGACAAAAAAATGCTTTCTTCTCAATCCAGTTTCTCGAAGAGTGTGTCTCTTCTATAACATGCTACCTGAACCTCTTTTATTTTAGTGAAGCTTGTTTTCTGAAGCTGACAAATGTTGAGGCAAAAACCTTGAATTCTTGACTGGATTTCTGTCTTCTAGCTGAAAATTTTTCTGGAATGCCCAACAGGTAGAATTTACTATTCTAGAGTGTTTAGGGGTAGTGTTCTGTAAGATCCAGTTCAATATAGAGTTTTTTTCTTTTGCAATATAGATTTATTACAAAAAGCAGTGGTGTGAGATCTTAGCATGAATATGAAACAGAGATATTAAAAAAAATATTTAAAAAAACCTACCTAGAACCTGGGCATAAAACAGACATACCAGGAAAATATTTCTCCATTCAATTGCTAAACTAGATGAGTACATTACGTAGTGATACATACTATTTTGTAAGTCTTCTATTTGAACATCTGTGCTCTTGTTATATTCTGATCTTTAAAGCCACAGAACTTTAGGTCCACCGGAACACAGAAGTCAGAAAACAAGCAAAGTCAAAAGTCAGAAATAGACTCCCCCTGTCTGCAGGGAGTCAGGGATGAACACTGTATCAGGGTTTAATTAGAGTTCTCTCTTCACATGTGAGAATCCAATATTCTTTTCTTATCACACTGTATTGAATTACTTGGTAGCACTCATTTTTCTCTTTCTTGGTAGCTGGTGCAGTGCTGTATTTTGACTTTTGGCCTGGGAACAGAGCTGATAACAATGATGGTTCGGTTTGGCCAAGGACTTTGTGAGCCTCATGCTCTGCCAGGGAGGAGGGGAAGCCGGGAGGAAACAGAGACAGGACACCTGACCCAAACTGACCAAAGAAGTATTCCATACCACAGCACATCATGCCCAGGAGGTAACTGGGAGTTACCCGGAAGGGCAAGGTGGACTGCTGGGTTGGAGGAGGTATCGGTCAGTGCTTTGTTGGGCTGGGGGAGCGAGTTATCAGTTGCCTGGTGATGGGGTATTCCCTTCCCTTGTTATTTTCTTTATCATTACTATTATTGGTGGTAGCAGTAGTGATTTGTGTTATACCTTAGTTACTAAACTGTTTTTATCTCAACCAGTGGGAGTTGCATTCTTTCTGATTCTCCTTCTGTCCCCCCAGGAGTAGGTGTAGGGCAAGAAAGGGGGGGGGGGGGGGGGGAGTGAGTAAAAGCTGTCTGGCTGGGGTTAAATGACGACAGTTCTTTTTGACGCCCAACGTGGGGCACGAAGGGCTTGAGATAACGACAGATCTGACCGGATTAATAGTCACTCGTCACAATGCTGATTTACTGGCTCTCAGAGTTGTTCCTCTTGATCTCACAGCTTCAGAATGTTGTAACTTACCTAGAGCCGGTATTTGCTGTGTTAGTGTTTATCAAGTGTGGGGCTTGGGCTAAGGTTCCTGTCTCACTGTACTTTATGGCAATCACTTGTAATACGGGTGGGCTCCAGCAGCAGGACGGGACGGACGTGGCTGTGGACTGGTCCCTGGCCGTCCGGTTGCTCTTCACTGTCCTGGCCCTCGCCCTAGCCTCCGTCTGTGTGAGGCCGCGGGGAGCCAAGGGGGAGCGGCCCCAGGAGCTGGCGGCTGCTGAAGCGGCCCGGGAGAGCGGCCCCGGGGACCAAGTGACGACGGGAGTGGGACCAGAGGCCGCAAGGGGACAGCTGCCGGTGGAGGAGGTCGGGGCAGTCGAGGAGCGGGAGGAGCCGGCTGCCGAGCAGCGGGAGAAGGTGGTTAAGGGGAGCCGAGCCCCGTGGAGGAGCCGAGCCCTGCGACGGCACCGAGCCTCGTGATGGCCGAGAGCATTCCCCGGAAGCCGCCCGCCGAGCCCCAGGAGGACGCAGGAGACCCTGCAGCATTTCTCAGCAAGGCAGAGGAGGAAGAGCTGGACTCAGGAAAAGAGAAGCTGATGGTGAGAGAGCCGGCAAGCACAGCAGCTACACCAGCCACAGTGACAAGTACAGCAGCATTGTTTGAGAGTTCTGAAGGTTTTGGATGGCCTTTGGGTATCCTTGGGACCTGCCCCCTGATTGTGATGGGGATCAGCATGTTGGCACACACACACAGTGTGTTTTACCCACCACCATTTTGTCTGATCCCAAAATTTAAGCAAAGTCGGGTTTGGGTCTTGTCTGGGATTAGACAACAATATGGGAAGACCAAGAGGTTTTTCCCAAGGCTGGACAAACATGAGTGGCAGGGCATGTGGGACAGTATGGGCAAGTATCTAGTCCACTGGGCCCCTCCAGTGCTTTGGAAGCATTGCAGATGGAAGGCAGCTGTATGGAGTCCCCAGCTACAAGCTGCAGAAACTGCTGAAAGGGGCAGTGAATTATTTTGAGCCTGGTGGGCCCATGGCATTTCAGGCCAACAGAGCAGAGATGCAACATCGAGATGGACTCATGATCGAGGGGTGGACTTAGCAATGGACACTATTGCCCAGGTTATTAACAAGTGTGAGCACTGCACACAGCCTCTCGTGCTCTGAAAGACTGTTACAAGAGATGGAGCCTGGCATCATGGACCAGATGGACTCAGCAGCTTTATAGGGACTGGCCCATGCACTACGATGAGAGTGCACTTAGATAAGGGTGATGGTATATTGAAAATGTAGGATCCGAGCATGATGTGAATGGTGTGGAATAAGGGGTGGATAATGTCCTGGGTTTAGCAGTAGCAGTCATTTTTCTCTTTCTTGGTAGCTGGTGCAGTGCTGTGTTTTGACTTTCAGCCTGGGAACAGAGCTGATAAAAATGATGTTTTGGTTTGGCCAAGGACTTTGTGAGCCTCATGCTCTGCCAGGGAGGAGGGGGAGCCGGGAGGAAACAGAGACAGGACACCTGACCCAAACTGACCAAAGAGGTATTCCATACCACAGCACGTCATGCCCAGGAGGTAGCTGGGAGTTACCCGGAAGGGCAAGGTGGACTGCAGGGTTGGAGGAGGTATCGGTCGGTGCTTGGTCAGGCTGGGGGGCAAGTTATCGGTCGGCTGGTGATGAGGTGTTGTATTCTCTCCCCTTGTTATTTCCTTTATCATTACTATTATTGGTGGTAGCAGTAGTGATTTGTGTTATACCTTAGTTACTAAACTGTTCTTATCTCAACCCATGGGAATTGCATTCTTTCTGATTCTCCTCTCCATCCCTCCAGGAGTAGGGGGAGGGCATGAAGGGGTGGGAGTGAGTAAAAGCTGTCTGGCTGGGGTTAAACGACGACACTTGGTTTACACGAGTTCAAGAGACTTGCGGGGCAATACGTCAACAAGTGGCAGAAGGAAATCAGAGAAAACTTATTCAAACATAGTAAGAAGATATTTTAAACAAGTAATTAAATATGTTATCTGGATTTCCACTGTTATTCTTCAGGTTGTGATACTGACATGAGAGCTAACCTCACTTCTCAGTTAGGATATCTCACATAACTGTTGAAAGTTATGTAAGTAATTAAGGACAATAAAAAAGGAATAGTGTTAAGAATATACTTTATTACCACTTCATGGCTGCATCACTGGAATCAAATAAAGGCAGTATAATCAGTTCTCACATCTCTGCAGTAAAAGAAATTATACCACCCCAGTAAGTCTTTTGACACCATCCCCCCACCCTCCCTCCCACCAAAGAAAAAGGGTTTTTTTGTCTATGGGTAGATATTCTGTTTGGCTTGGGTTTTTTTTTTTCATAAGGACAGAGACAGACTGAGCCTATGCTGTAGCCAATTCAAAGATAGATATTTTCAGATATCCCTTTCTTACACAAAGAGTATGTTGCTAAGAGCCTGAAGTGTCACTTCAACTTTATGGTTATGCACAGAATCCTTATCAGTAAGATCTACTGTAGCCAGATATCAAATCTCTAAATGTCCTTACTAAGGTACAACCTTAAAATCCGGCCAGTAAATCACAGTCACAGGTGCTCTATACACTCCAACCCTTGCCACTATTGTGATATCCCTACCCTGTCTTATTTCTTAACTGAGTCTTGGTACTATACTATCATGGTTCTGTGCTTTTCTCAAGTCTAGCAACTGCCTTGCAGTGTGAAACTTCAACTAAAAATGTATGAGTCACCAGAAATATTAAAATTCAGGAATTATTATACAGACATAAAGAACTATGCTGAGGATCAACGAAAATAGATGGAAAAACTCCCAAAGGGCTTTGGTTGTATTCAGTTAAATCTTTATTATTACCAAAATAGTACCCCTCAAAGAGGTATTAGTTCACTAAAGATCTGGGGAATGAACAAATGCATCTGATAATGAAGTCTGTCTTTATTAGTGCTATGATACGTTTCTAGTGCAGTGGTCCTCAGCAGGTTGTGGTGAGTCTACTTCTCTATCCATTAGGCCTTTAAATTTATCATTCCTTAAAAATAATAAAATTCTGATGTCTTTCAGGGCACTGTCACAAAATATTACATATTTTCTTGGCTTTTACAGTACATATATCAAGATAGTGGAAACAGAAGTGAATCCAAACTGAGCAAAAATAAAATCATCTTTGCATAGCAGGAAGCATGGGACCAAAAAAAATCCTGCCAAAGGATACTGTGAACAAAGTATCCAGGAAAGCTTAGATAAATTCAAGCAATAGGCATCCAGCAGGATTTACTAAGGACAGAGAAATCATGTTACAGATGTCTTCTGAGATGAAAACAGCTATAGACTAGGAGAGCACTAAGCAATGGGGAGACTACCATTATTTATTTTTTCCCAGTAGTAGCTGGTTATCGTCATTTAGGAATCCTTGCAGACTTCTGCTTCTGTAGACGACATAAGGAATAAATTATGATGATTTTCCCCCTAAGTGGATCAATCAGGCAGATACTTTGGAAAGAGTAACATCAACTATGTTTAACATTGCAAAATCATGAATAATAAAGAGTGCTGAATCTTTGCAGATGAAAGTTTTCTTCGCAATATCTTGTAATTTAAAGGACGAAAATCAAGCCTTGACTTCTATGTTGCAATGACATTCAGTACAAGCTAATACATACTACGATTAAGAATGTCATGTAATTCAGAATTTTAGTAAAAAAAAAAATTAGAAATAATTTAGAAATTGCTGCTACAACTGTAGAGGAGAAACACTTTTTGACTGATAACAATGTTATTTAATGATTTACGACAGTGTAGGGAAACAACATCAGTGAAGAGTTTCATTTAGACCAACAGCATCCCATGCAAACTACATGTCTGCTAGAGAATTGAAACTCAATAGATATTTTTCTTTCTATTACCATTTTTGACAATTTTTTTCCCCTGATGTTCAATGCAAAGAGTCAGGTGGTGTTGTGGCATTATTTATAAAGTTAAATCAATAAGCAAATATGTTTGTTTCCTTCACAGGTTGCTAGTTATTCAGTTGTTAGTTATTTTTTTCCTTAAAATGACATATGAAGCTGATATTTTGGTCTTCCAGTTATTTGGCCATAGAATAGATTTAAGAATAATTTAAAATCTAAATATGACATTTAAATTAAGCTGAATGTTAACTCCATAGGAAGAATAACATATTTATAGAAGAAGGAGCATAGAATCATAGAATAGCTGGTTGGAAAGGACATAAAAAGTCATCTGCTCCAACCTTTCTAGGCAAAGCATGATCAAGACTAGATGTCCCAGGACCCTGTCCAGCCAAATCTTAAAAACATCCACTGCTGGGATATCCACCACTTTCCTGGGGAGATTATTCCAATGGCTGATTGTTATCATGGTGAAAAATTTTATTCTTGTGTCCAGTCAGAATCTCCCCAGAATTAACTTGTGCCCATTAGCCCTCATTTTTTCTGTGTGACTTGACTAGGCAGGCACTGAAAACTGATGAAAAATAAAGTTCAGTGCAATGTTCAGATAATTTCCAAATAGTTTTCATTTAAAAATATCTAAAAAGACTTAAACCTAAAAGACTCAATGGGAAATGACACCTCATATATGTCAAACACAAACAAAAATTATCTAGCTGTTCTCCCTGACTTTCTGATTTATCTTTTTTTTATTCTGTTACAAGTGCCTATGTTTACTATGGCAGAGATTCCATTCTCCCATGTGCTTGCAGTTCTGTAATTCAGACCTAATGTAATAGCCATAAATGTTATTGAATGACACTAAGTTTAGATGTTGGCACTGTGTCCTATTAGTTATATATAGGCATGACAATTACATGCAAATGCCTGTGTGCAAACAGATATGCATATCTAATAATACTGGCATTAATTTAACTTAATTTTCTAGAATTACCCCTGTTCAATTCGACCCTTAATATTAAGGGTATTTTCATTTATGTGTTTAATAATTTTTGGCATTATTTTATAATCAGTAAATAGCAGTGAGTATCAGTTCAGCATGTGTACTGATATAGATAAGTAGCATTGTTACAGTAGCATCTGGTTTTGATACTCTTTTTATTGGCTTGCAATCACTCTGGTAAAATATTGAAAACGGGTTTTGTAACTAGTTTAGCAAGAGCATAATTTCTTCTTCAAACTTTCAAACCCTTGAAACTTCTGTATTATTAAATGCTGTTGCTATCAAGAAAAAAATGAATACTGAAATAACTGAAGTAATTTAGTTAAAACTAAAATTTTGAAATAAAATTTATCCTCAGTATGATGGAAAATATTTCTGGGCTGAAGCCTCAACATCCATCTGTCTGTCTCTCCATATTTTTGCACTGGGAGTTTCATTAAATCCATATGGTTTTATGAAGGAAAATCATTATTGCCCAGATGCACTTTTTTGTTTTAGTAACTACAGCTGGGTTTTATTAATTTTGATTGGCTCAAAAGAAGAATCAAGAGAAGGTCTTCTTCGTATTAGACACAATTTCACCTTCTGCTAGAGAGCTCATACCAGCAGTAACTACCAAAGAATTCTGGATCAACAAAGTTAATTCTCTGGATCCTCTAACTTTGGGCTATTATTTATTTGCAGCATTTTTCTCAGAAGACAGATGATCAGACCTGAGATCATCTTCATTTTTATACAATACATTATGGCTTTGAAAAAACTTTTTGAAATAAAAATTTTAAATTAACATTTTCTAATTTCTGAATTTATTCTCCCATAATTTACAAGTACTTCAGGTGTAATATCCTATTTCTCAATGAGACTACATTTTCAAACCCAGTTATGAAGCAGGATCAAAGTGGACATAAACGAAAAGCATATATTTTTTTATTAATGGCCTTACACTTCCCTGACCTTGAAATATATTCATGTTGCTTGATGCACACAGGGTCTTTAACCTCTTAATTACCTCAGAAGTTATGTTTCATTGAAATTATTAACTTTTAAGAAGATCAAATGGCACAGTAAATATTTTCTGTTCTTTACACTGGGAAAGATTGCTTTTTAGTTTAAAATGACAGTTATGTTTCTACTTATTAGAAAGTGAAGTGAAATACAGTCACCTCAGGTTTTCTTGCGATGTTGACAATTTAATAACCATTTGTTGCTAAATGTTTTCTAATACTCTGACATTTCTGAGTGGCTCTGTTATTTTGAGACTTTCTGTCACTGCTATGTAAGGATACAGTAAAGAATTCATCTTTTTGTGATTATTGTGGCAAAGTGCTAATATGTGGATTAAGATTAAATTGCAAAAAAGAAGGATCGAGGAAGGAAAGATTTATGTTTCCATATTCACTTTATTATTTAGAAGCCTCCTTGTAGCACTCATCTCCTCTATGTAATACTCATAGCCTGTGTGTTAAAGTTCCCATTATTTTTATACATATCATGTTTATGAGCACTTAAAGTAAGAAAGAGCTATTACAGCTATTTTTAAAGTGTTTTCAAAAAAAAAAAAGGAGAAACAACTACAGAGAAGTAAATTGCATATACATTGCATATATAATCTTTCAGTCCCTGTAAAAATGGCAAGTCTTTATGACATGCTGTTTTCATGGGTTTTTTCGTCCTAAACTTTACCCCTTAATCTTAACCCTAAGCCTAACTCTTAAACCCTCACTATAACCCTAACCCCTAACATAACCCTAATCTTAAACCTAAATCACCTCTCAGAACATACCAAAAGCTTTGGCCTTTTAATACACCAGTAAATGTTAAGTTCTTATTAATTCAAACAAGAACATGGTGTATTTCTGTATTTTCTACATACAAGCCTCCTCTTTCTCATTTTCAGCAAAGGTAAAAAAATATGGTTTCTCCCAACATATCACAGTATACACGACATTTAGAGAGGTAGTCTTAGGTGACCAAACAATATCAAAGATCATCAAATGATTTTAGAAAACTGCTGGAGACACATAAGCTGACCTTCATACTTAGAAAAGATTAAATCTGCTACATCCTGAAGAACAATCAAAATACTAGGTTCCAAACATGCTCAAAGCAAATACAAAGAATGATCTGGTCTGTGTTACAAAATAACTTCTATTAAAAACAGTCTCAATTCCCATGTGTAAGATATCAGACAAGGATGGCGGAAGACCAGTATGGCTGTGTAAGGATCTCCTGGTCAAAATAACATTTAAAAGCAAATGTATGGGCAGTGGAACCAGGGATATGTATGCAGGAAAGAATATAGTGACACTGCGCTGACATTTAGGGCTAGGGTCAGGAAAGCTAAGCACAGTTTTGAGTTTGGCAGGGAATGTGAAGAATAGCAAGAGGGGCTTCTAAATGTATGTAGGTAACAAAAGGAAGAGTAAAGAAATGTACTTCCACAATAAATAAAACAAGAGAACAAATGACAACTAGAGAAGTCTGAGGTACTCAACATATTTTTTGCTTCAGTTTCCACTGGTAATCACTCATCCCATGTTTCTCAATTTCCTGAACCTCAAGGCAGGGACTAGAGGAAGAAAGTCCTTTCCATCATATGAGAATTCCAGGTCTGAGACTAACAGAGTCACCTGAACGCACACAAGTCCATAGGACCTGAAGACATGCATCTCAGAGTGCTGAGGGAACTGTCCGACATTTACTGAGCTGCTCTTCATCATAGTTGAAAAGTCATGGAAGTCAAGGCAGTCAAATTCTTCAGTGACTGTCTAATTATTAAATTTATAAAGTACACATTTTTAAAAAGAGTAGTAAGAAAAGGAATACCACACCAATTTTTTAAAAGGGTACTAAAAATTATCCTGGAAACTACCAATGAGTCAGCCTTAACTTAGTGCCCAGTAAAATCAAATGACAGATCCTCCTTGAAGTTATGTTAAAGGTTATGGAAGAGAGAGAGGTGATTAGAGATTGGTAACATGGCTTCAACAAGGGCAAGCCATGCTAGATTAATCTAGTGGTCTTCTATGATGGATTTACTGCCTCAGTGGACAAGGGAAGAGCTACCTGGAATTCTATAAGACCTTTATATTGTTGCCTCTAACATTCTTGCCTCTAAATTGGAGAACTATGGGTTTGTTGGATGAAGCTTTAGATGGATAAGGAATTGGCTGGATGATTGTGTCCAAGGAGTTACAAGTAAATGGCTCAATGTTCAAGTGGAAACCAGTAAGAAGTGGTGTCCCTTAGAAGTCTGTTATGGTGCAAATATTATTTAATATCTTCAGCAGTGACCAGGAAGGTCAAGGAGCAGATCATCCTGAGTGTGATCGCACAGGATATACAGGAAAAATGAGAAATCAAGCCCAGTCAGCACAGCTTCATTAAGGGCAGGTCCTTCTTGACCAACCTGATCTCCTTCTATGACAAGGTGACCAGCCTGGCTGATGAAGGAAAGGCTGTGGACATTCACGCATTTGGACCTTAGTAAAGCATTTGGTACTGTCTCCACAGCATTATCCTGGAGAAACTGGCTGCTCACAGCCTGTATAGCTGTATTCTCTGCTGGGTTAAAAACTGGCTAGATGGCTGAGCCCAAAGACTGATGGTAAATAGTGTCACATCTAGTTGGCAAGTGGTCACTACTGGTGTCCCCTGCAGTTCAGTGTTATGGCCAGTGTTGCTTAGTATCTTCATTGATGATCTGGATGATGGGATCAAGTGTACCCTCAGTAAATTTGCAGCTGGGTGGGAGTGTTGTTTTGCTAGAGGGTAGGAAGATTCTGCAGAGGGATTTGGACAGGCTGGGTGGGTGGGCTGTGGTCAATGGTATGTGCTGGGTCCTACATTTGAGCCACAAAAACCCTATGCAATGCTCCAGGCTTGGAGAAGAGTGGCTGGGAAGCTGCTTGGTGGAAAATGACCTAGAGGTGCTGATTGATGGAGTTGAACCTGAGCCAACTTGTGCCGAAGAAGGCCAACAGCATCCTAGCCTGTATCAGCAATAGTGCAGCCAGCAGGGCCAGGGCAGTGATCATCCCCCTGCACTGGGCACTGGTGAGGCTGCACCTCGAATCCTGTGTTCAGTTCTGGGCCCCTCACTACAGGAAAGACATTGAGGTGCTGGAGCAGGTCCAGAGAAGGGCAGTGGAGCTGGTGAAAGGCCTGGAGCAGAAGTCTGATGAAGAATGGGTGAGGGAACTAAACTGAGGTTTATTCTGTAGAAGAGAAGGCTCAGGGGTGACTTTATCACTCTCTACAACTACCTGAAAGCAGGTTGTAGTGAAGTGAGAATAAGTCTCTTCACCCAAGGAACAAGCGATAGGACAAGAGGAAATGGCCTCAAGCCGCACCAGGGGAGACTTAAACTGGATATTATGCACAGTTTCTTCACTGAAAGGGTGGTCAGGTATTGGAACAGGTTGTCCAGGGCAGTGGTGGAATCCCTGTCCCTGGAAGTGTTAAAAAACAGTGTAGACAAAGCCCCTAGTGACATGGTCTGGTGGTGGTCTTGGCAGTCTTGGGGAAGAGGTTAGAGTTGGTGACCTTGAAGGCCTCTTCCAACCTATCTGATTCTATGATTCTATCACATAAACACTCTCAACAAGTTTGCAGCTCAATCTAAGCTGAGTGGTGCTGTTGACACACCTGAGGAAGAGGATGCCATCCAGAGGGACCCTGAAAGGCTTGAGGAGTGGATCCAAGTGAACTTCATAGTGGTTCAACAAGGCAAAGTGCAAGGTCCTGTTCCTGGGTCAGGCAAATACCCAGTCTAAAACAGGGTAGAAGAAGAACTGATTAAGAGAAGCCCTGTAGAGAAGAATCTGAGGATGCTGCTCTATGTAATATTGGACATGAACAAGTAGTGTGCACTTACAGACGAGAAAGCTAATTATACCCTGAATTGCATCAAAAGAAGTGTTGGCCAGCAGCTTGAGAGAGTTATTTCCTCTTATTACTCCATCCTAGTGCAATTCCATCTGCAGTACTACATCCAGCTCTGGGGTGCCCAGTACAAGAACAACATGGAATTGTTTGAATAGGTCCACAGGAAGGCCACAGAAAGTCCACAGGAAGGCCACAGAAATTATCAGAGGCATGGAATACCTTTGTAAAGAAGAAAGGCTGAGAAAGCTGGGGTTGTTTAGCTTACAGAAGAGAAGGCTCTGGGGTGACTACATTGTGGCCTGTCAGTATATAAAGGGGACTTACAAGAAAGATGAATACTTTTTACCTAGGCTTATAATGACAGGTCAAGGGGCAACAGTTTTAAATTAGAAGAGGATCAATTTACATTGGATATAAAAAATAATTTATTTTTTTTTACAATGAGGATAGTGATACACTGAAACAGGTTGCCCAGATAAGCTTTGGAAGTCTTATCATTGGCACTGTCCAAAGTCAGGTTTGTTGGGGCTTTGAGCTACCTGATCTAGTGAAATATGTCTCTACCCATGGCATGGGATTTGGACTAGATGAACTTTGAAGGTGTTTTCCAACCAAAACTATTCTATAATTCTATGTTCTTATGAAAAACTTCTATTTTTATTAAATTTTTGATAGGAACATCGAAGGTGCTTAGTTTACCAGGGCTTTCAAGCTTTTAGAACCAAATGAACGCAGTTTTCTCCTGAAATTGTGTGAAGTTGTCAGTCAATTGAGCTGATAATGTCATTTTCATTTTTAATGGAGATGTGTCCGGTTTATAACCACAATATAGCTAACAGATTTCATGTCAGCCTCATTAAAAATATCAGAATGAGTGGACTTGAAAGTGATAGAAGTTAGTCCCTTCAAGTTTGATTTATACTTGCTGTTAGAGTAATTCCATGCCCTCCCCTGTTCCACTAACAAATCAATATCTTCTGTCTTCTTAATATCTTCTTCTCTCTATGCAGCAACTTTCACTAACAATTTATTTTCATCTTTTGGAAAATTTAAATAATTTTGTCCTGCATCAGGCTTTACATATTCACACTCTCATTGTTAGGCACACGCAAGAAGTAATAGTTGTATCATGAAAAAAAATAAATATCCAAATATGTATAATGAGCCCACTATACATGCGAAAAGTTGCATGCAAGCTGTCCTAAGCGTATGTTTCAGACAGTTTTATCTGCAGTTATCTATTTGTCTGTTTTCTACTTCCACTTAGTCCAAATTTAAAATACTTATCTGCATAAAATAGTCCTATCCAGTTTTGCAAAGTTAATAATCCTCTTTCTATGTATTTAGAGTGGAGTACGAAGTGATTTTATTTTCACCCTCATTCATATGACTTATAGAAAGTGATTACAGGGCTTATCAAACCCTGACTTCATGTCATACGACCACATCTTTACTGTTTTACAGTATATATACATTGGAACTTCTATAAATATTCTCATCCCCATTCAGCTGCTGTCTGGAATTTCATCTACAAATGGCTCTTGCACCTCCCTCAGCTTTGTTATTAGCTAGTAGCCCTGCTTTTGTTTTGAAAAGGAAAAGTGTAAGGCAATCTGTATGATATATGATATTCCTCAAGTCCTGAGTGGTGTCCAAACTCTACAGATATTAAGTCATGGAAGAAATTTTCACGGTAGAAAAAAGTCAATTTTCTGTCTGTAGGCATAAAATGCAGTATACTGACTTGAAATCAAATGTCATTATTTATGTCTCGATTCAGTATCACATTATTCAGGGATAGAATCTTAGACTTGGCACATCCGAAAAGTAGACAGGTATAATTCCTCTGTCTCCACCCTTCTCCCACCTTGCTGATATCTTTTCCTGTTCAGATTCCAATCCCAGGAAGAAAACTGAAACACTTGCCAGTACTTGCCAGCTACAAATCCATGAAGATCATGAGGACTCCTGGTTTCATTATTTCATCCTTTCTCAATATGCAGCATAGTTGAATGCATGCTGTGTGACATTGCCTAATAAAAAGTACTTTTTCCTCAGAAAGTAAAATTAGGAAAATGAAAATAATTGCATTTCCCAAGCAAAATGATTCCCTGGTTTGTTTTTTTTTTATTGAAAGTGCTGAGATCTTGTAAATCTATCATACCAATAATGGAGTACTACAAAATGATATTGATCGCATGTTGTAGGTGTGTATACCACTTCGACATCTGAATACAATAATTTTGCTCTACAAAATAAAACTATGTATTCTAACAAATAGCCTTAAATAATCTGAAGGCTAGAAAATACAACAACGGGCAAACATTGGTTGAGGCTGCAAAATGAAGAGACACAGGGATGTTATTTTCAAGAAATTAGAAGACTACAGAAAACCAACAGTGTTAGCAGATTCAAGTTAAACGTGAGCTGCAATTTACATTTGAAATATTAGACTTAACGCCTTTTGAAATCTCTAAATCTAATCTCCAATTTTGCAATATATATTGAATTGAATGCATTTGTCACTTGATGGTGTCATTTAAAAGCTGTGAATAATCCTTAAGATTATTTACTTCTTCTGTATCAGAGAAAGAGAGGGAATGATCAGATTTCCAGGCTTTGCCAAAATTGTTCTCTCCAGTATGATTAACAACGGTATTCTGATAGGAAAATAGAATTCTTTAACAGATACAAATTAATAAAGGAAAAAAGTCCAGATGTTTAAACGCTGAGGAAACTTAAGTCAAAGCAGAGATTAGTAAGGAAGAATAATGACTGCATATAATGTAAGTGAGGCAAAAAATAAGAAACAGATTTTTGTTTTCATTTCTGTACTGAAACACAACATTTCATTTTCCATCTAACTTTTTGTATATTTATTTGTTTAATAAATAGTACCTTTCATAGAGAAGTAATAAAATGCTCCATAGATGTATTAGTATGCAGACTATAATCAAATCATATAAATCCAGCTTTCTAGGTTATATATCAGCATACTGTCATCAATAAATGTGTTAGAGTATATACAGAAAGGGGAAGAGAGAGCAAATTCTTTGGAGATTTATTGAGTAGGTAAACCTGGGAGATTTGAGGAACAGACTATGAAAAGCACATCTAAGGAGGATAAAGTTTTGTAAATATGTGTATGCAGACATGAACTTTATTGCAAGTCGTCTGTCTGGCTTTACATCATGAACCACTGAGTCATGTTAGACAGGGAAGGATAAAAAATGTAAACACATTGTAGGAATATTTCTTGAATGTTGAGTTCCTGCTTGCATTATTTAATTAATTGTTCTTAAAAACTTGATTATTGCCTCAAGTACTGAACAAATGATGATGCACAGCTATTCTTGTTTTATAAGACTTATATTGGTAGTAAGCTTTCAGTTCTCCTCACTGTATCTTTAGGAATTTAGTGGTCATATGTTCTTATTTGAGGAGCAAAAGTATAAAATCAAGACTCTCTGAAAATGTTATATTTAAGCTTAAGCAATTTTGAAGAAATGTTACCTAAAATGACCAATTAGTTCCTTGATAGCAAAGTATACTCTCCTTGTTGGGGATTTAATTTTTAGTGACTATTGTGTGATGTAAAATATCAACTACAAAGCAATTTTTAAAGGGATAATAACAAATCAAAAAAATTTACTACTGGACTGTTGACTCCCAGCTTGCATTGTTCAACATTGCAATTGATCTAAATAGTATTGATTATACCCTGAAGTACCACACAAATGGCAAAATGAAGATTTCCTCAAATTCCACCTCTGACAGTAGAATTTTTGAAAGATTGCTTTTGGTGTAGGTTTTAGAATGTGGGATGAGACTCATGCTGCCTGCTTTAAATGGTCAGCGCAAGTTTTGCTAGTCTCTGTAAGGAACTGCTCCTTCCCAGTGGACTGATTAGCATTCTTGATGGCTTATCCATTAAATGTAAATGTTTAAGTCCTTCAAAAATTAACTCTGCTGAGAATATTCTGGGCACAGGACTATATCTACTCTATCACTTTCTGTGATAATTCTTTCCAAATTTTATGTCCTAAGTCTAATGCAAGTTTAAAAGTTTACTGGAGTTTCTTTCCATACTTGTGTCTGGGCACAAGGATTAATATATCAAAATATGATTAAAAATATATGCAGGCACTTAAGCCTAGGCCAGAGAGACCTAGAAGAATGATTTGTTCTGTCTGGAGTGTGTCTGAACTGTATCATTATATAGGGTCCTTCAAGGTTCCAAAGCTCTGATTCCTCTTCTGAGTGACATCATTGTCACCTTGAAAGAGAGCATCTTAAAAAGCTGCATTCCACAGGTACTTCCACCTGTGGCATACTGTGAGAAACCTTATGTATGTGGTTGGAAACCTAGTTGTAGATGTGGTAGGAAAGCTAACTCTTGAGGACTTCAACTCACAGGCTAAGAAATGAAAGAAGGAAAATAATTTGCAGTTATTCTGCATATATGAATAAAAATAATGACCTCAGAAATAAGGGACTGTGTACTACGTCTAAAATCTTAAAGGAAGGCAAGAGTTTTGGGGTTTGTTGCTGAAGTTTTACTTTTTTAAATATTCTATACAGCAAGCTGGAACTAAACAAAACAACAACAAAAAAAAACAAAACAGAAAAACAAACAAACAAAACAAAACAAAACAACCACCAAGGACTAAAGGTAAAGAGAGGAACATAGGCAAAACTGCACAACTATGTAGCTGGAAATGACAGATCACTGATGAAAGCATAGAAGAGACAGAGTAAAATAGGTGGGGACTGACCAAGGAAAGGAGAGTTTGAGAGCATTAACACTAGTCAAAATGTTTAACCCATAGTAACACAGCAACAGTTTCAGAGGATGAAAGACAAGACCATGTAAACAAACCAAGGAATAAAAGTTTCTTAAAAACACAGACTGCAGAAGAAGCAAGATGGAATACATGTAAAGAATATTTCAAAAAAAGAGATTAAGAAGTTAAGCCTCAGTGATCTAACTCAATTGTACACATGTCTTAAGCATGTATACCTTTGTTTTATTATAATACAGAAAAATACTGATACAGGACAAAACCTACTGTGGGACTAAAAGTGATACAGAGGTCACTTTCTTATTTTGGGGGAAAGAATAAGGAGATAGTTTCATAACATCTGCTCCAATTTTCCCAACTTTTCTCCAGACTTTTTTTCATACATGGGAGAAGATATGAGATCTTAAGAGACAGTATAAATATTTCAAATGCAAGGAGAGAAGGAAATGTTAGATTAATATATAGGCAATATTAATAGAAACTAGTTTTATAACCTAAAAACATGATCAAGTGACTTTAAGGTATCCCCTAATATATGATTCATAGTTCCTTTTCTGCCATTTAGAATTATGACACCAACATCTCTACAATTTCTAAGAAGCAGTTTTCATTTACAATTTAATGTTTATGGGTCAATAAAAATGAAAGGAGTTTCATCAATATTACTTTATTTGATGGAGTTACTTCAGCAGCATCTTACAATTTTTACAACTCAACAGGCCAAGCAATAAAATATGATACAGCAAGCGACAGCTGTCACTGTTTAAGCCCAGCCAGTAACTCGGAAGCATGCAGCTGCTTGTTCATTCCCCCTCCTTCTTCCCCCCCATCTCCTTTGGGCACAATGGGGAGGAGAATCTGAAGAATATAAACCCCACAGATTGAGATAAGAACAGTTCAATAACTAAAGTAAAATATAATTCAATACAAAACTACTCCACTGTTCCAAGGTGAAATTATTTCCTGCTGTGCGTTTTCTGCTGTATATCCTGCTGTATATGCATTGTCCCAATAGACGTATAGTTTAGCCTCATTTTAAATATCCTGAATGAATTTATTCCATGGCCTAATAGATTTCACTGTCAAGAAGCTTTTATGTGAAATTCAGCTTAAGTTTTGCCTTTCTTAATCTCATCCCATTAGTCAAGACGATGCACCCTAAACTAACATAAATATCTCTTCTTTTACCCAGCAGTTAAAACCTTCCAGGAGTTGTGAGCTGTCATCATATTTCTTTATTAGTTATTACTCAGACACAGTTAGAGGTATCCGACATTTTATCATAGAAGATGTTAAAATTGCTAGCCAAGCTTCCCTTCCAACTGTAGGCAGTAACTACTGATATCCATAGTGCTAATAAATACAGTTGTATACATCCAGTTTTCATCTCTGTGTTTACAATAGCACAGAATACATTCTTTCCATTTCCATTTCACACTTTATTGTTGTTACCCTTTTTTCTTTTCTACATTATGTACAGTGAAACACAAGCTAAAAAGCCAAAAGCCAAATGGCACAGTTATGCCTTCAAAGATAACTATAAAGATAAGTGACATATGAAAGAAGTTACAGACTGAAGGACCATTTACTGCTGCTAAAGTTGTGTAATACAAACTGTCAAAAGACTCCTAGTTTCAGCTTTCAGCACATTAACTCCTTTTCTGTTTCGTGAGTGAAGAGGAAATTAAACAATGGGGAAAGAAGAGCCCTATGATAGGTCATGAAAGAATTTCCATGTGCTTAGGAATGACTGTAGAACTGGGGACCATGGCCAGTAATACTTTTCTTGGCTTTTGTAGTGAAGAACAGGTGTTAAGACACATCTGCAGATTAATAAGGCAGAGTTCAACTGGCTTTGGAGGCAAGAAGATTACTGACTTTAAGGTGATAAAAATGCAGAAAAGACTGGAAGTGAAGTCTCATTTTTCTTACATATTGAAATTTATACTTGAGAGTATAAAAGAAGGAGTATTCATAGTAATCAAACAGGAGGTGATGAGGTCTGATGTAAAAGCTTTTGGTTAAAATAAAAATTTGTGCAGGATGAGATCCAATTAATTTCTACTAAATAAAACAGTGATGTGGTTTTGCTTAAGTAGCAAAACTTCAATTACCTTCCTCTCTGTGATAAGCGTTTACAGACTCATGTCTAATTTCAATACATACCTGTTTTCCAGTATTACAGTTATGTGCGTTAAAAACAACTACTTCTCTTTCTTATGAGTACGTTTAGATTAATTTCCCAAGTAGTCTTTAAAAACTTTTTTTTTTTTTCTCAGCTAAATATCTTTCACTGCACGTTCCTAATAATTCTGTAGCATTACGTTTCTAATGGATACCAGTAAATCCTTCTAATCTAACATAAGGGGGAGTGTCACGAGGATGGAGCCAGGCTCTTGTCAGTGGCAAACAATGATAGGGCAAGGGGCAATGGGTACAGACTGGAACACAAGAGGTTCCACTTAAACTTGAGAAGAAACTTCTTCTCGGTGAGGGTGACAGAACACTGGAACAGGCTGCCCAGCGAGGTTGTGGAGTCTCCTTCTCTGGAGACATTCAAAACTTGCCTGGACACGTTCCTGTGTAACCTTATCTAGGTGTTCCTGCTCCGGCAGGGGATTGGACTAGATGATCTTTTGAGGTCCCTTCCAATCTCTAGCATGCTGTGATACTGTGATAATTTGTGATTGTCATTAAAATGTTGTTTACTATCTCACTGAGATCATAAATCAGAATGTTGGAGGTTACTAAATGTTACATCTTTCCAACAGGCTCCTCTTAAATTGTGGCTACGTATTAAGGTGTTTTGGTTTTTTTTTGTTTACAGCTTATTTAGTATGTCTGTAGTCCATACCAGCCTCAATTTGATTCACAGTAGATGTATGTACCCCCATACTATGCATGGGTGTATGCATGTACCCATATACTATGCATAGTATGCATATGGGATTTTTTGTGGGGTTTATATGGTTTCCTCCTCAGTTCTTGTGGCTTCATTTTACTTTTTTTTTTTTTTTTACTGATGCCTATTTTGTGTGCAAGAGACTTTGCTCATTGTAAGCAGCTGCAGGAATGTATGTCGCATCTCAGATTAAGAGAAATATTTCATTTACTCAATATGGAGCAGACTGTGACCAATATACTTGTAGTTTCTGTTGCAGGAAGAAAACCTGCATTTAGAACAAAAGAGGTAAATGGGGTTTTAGACCATATAATGTTGTCGTGTTCACGCCTTTTCTCATTGACTTCCTGCATGCTTCAATCTTCTTTTAATTTGTCAGAAAACAGCACTGATATGTCTAGCTTAAACTGAAGGAATACACTTTATGGGAACTCTGTGGCTTGAATTATGGGAAAAAAAAATGTTTCTTTTCTCTGTATATTGTAACTGAGATTAGGGTTAAAACTTAAGTTTTGCTTAAGTGGCACAAAACTTCAGTTACCTTCCTCTATGTGATAAGCCTTTACAAACTCATGCTGGAAATGAACTAAAAAGGTGGAGAGGTCTTTGGTGTCTTTTCTATGGACAATGGTGCAAATTTCAAGAGTAAAGCTGAACAAATTCTTATAAAATTCCTTCTTTTCTTCAGTAGAATTCACTACTACCCTCAGCAGGGTTAGTTACTGGAACTTACAGGCAGCCCCTTGTTAGGATTTATTTATTCACAATTATCTTTTTGCAGCTGTACTTAAATGCACTGGCTCTGAAGGATGAAAGGAAATTGAGGAAAAAGGAAATATTGCTGACATGTCCATATTCTTCTTTGTGACTTGATCAGAGGTACAAAGATTGAACCTACAGTGATCTCAAAAAACCATGAAATGTGCAGAGAACAGAGAAATACATTTTGTATTTCAATGTACCAGTTCCTTTCCAGCTGTCTTGGTTTCAGCTGTAACAGTTATTTTTCATCCAGGGAGCTGGTACAGAGCTGTATTTTGGCTTCAGTCTGTGAATAATGATGATAACATACAAACGTTTTAGTTGTTGTTCAGTAGCACTTACCCTATCTTTTCAATGTTTCATGCTCTGCCAGTGAGGAGTGCAAGAAGCTGGGAGGGAGCAGAGACAGGACACCTGACCCAAACTAGCCATGGGGGTATTTCATATCACAGCAAGTCATGCTCAGTATAGAAAGCAGGGGGAGTCACCTGAAAGGGGCAGATCACTGTTAGGTCAGGCTGGGTATTGGTCAGTGGGCAGTGAGTAGTTGTATTGTGCATCACTTGTGTTCTCTGGGCTTTTTTTTGTTGTTGTTGTTTCTTATTGTTATCATTATTGTTATCATTGGTATTCCATCTATTATCACTACATTTTACTTTATTCTGAATATTAAACTGCTCTTATCTCAACATTGTTACATTCCCTTGATTCTCCCCCCCATCCAACTGTGGGGAAAGGGTAAGAGGGGGTGAGCGAGCAGCTGCATGGTGCTGAGTTACCAGCTGGGTTTAAACCATGACACCAGCTTTATAGCTTTCCTTTGAGACTTCTCGCCTCTCCCTTTCATTTTTTAATTAAAAAAAAAAAAAAAGAAAATCAAGGAGAAGTGCAAAAATTAATGCTAATCTGAGTCATATGTGTGCAAACATGCGTCCTTTTAATGGCCAGACATTTTTACTCAGAAGGGACAGCCTTTTATGGTAAAGTAGATGCAATTTTTTCAACATCTTCAGACAATACATTTTTTTCTGATATGTCCTCAGTATATACTGTGTTGTGGTCCCTATGAATGACCTAAAGTTATAGCTTACCAGCCAACAAATAAAAACCTCTGAAATTAAAGGAAACATCCTTTGTGCTCAAAGCAGAGTACAATGTAGGACTGTCTAAAGCTTTCTCTGTTGCTGGTACCTTCACAGGCTGCTTCACTGTTCCAAGAACTATCTCTAGTTTAAACTACAAAATCCAGTAGTGCATTTTTGCCAGTATTATGACAGCCTATTTTGTATCAGAAATATAAAGAACATGAGACATAAAGTAAATTGTTATTTATTGTGTAAGAATTGTTTTTTCAAGAGTTAGTGTGATTGTTGTTAACAAGGGTAACCTCTGAAAAAAAAAACATGAAAAATGAACTAAGTTAATGTAACTTATATAGCACAGGTGAAATATGATTATTCATGTAGAGTTTGGCTTATGTGCACCTAAAGAGCAGTGAAAATAAGGGATTTTTACCATGGAACTGCCAGTTAAACTGGGAAATTCGACTCCTTCAGTGGGATAACTAGAATTAATAGTTAACCCATAGGACCTCTTGCAATCATCCATCATGTCAGTCAATAACAGGTCACTTCAGAAAGTAGCACATTAACTGATAAGACTGTAAGAGCCTTAAATGAGTCCTTATCAACTGTATTTTAAATCTTCCTTAGTTCGGAGTTTATGGGCTTGGCAGATCACCACCTTCAATATTAGAGTTCAGAGGTTATTGTCTTCAGAAATAATCATAGCTATCTCATTCTAACCTAGGAGTCAATCTACCATCTAATAGGCAGCCAATCAATCTACACAAAATCAGAAGCTACAGCAAATGACTATGCATGTGTAAAAATAGCATACTAGCAGCGGTAACAGGGTATAAAAATTCTTTCATTAAGTCAACCATAACATGATCTCTTAGAGTGAGCACCCACAAAGCATCATCTTCTTCCTCTTGCTATAAATAAGCTTTTATAATTAGCTGGACAAATATCTATAACATGTAGAAGGCTAAATTATGTGCAGTGAATTCCCACTTAATGATACAGTGATGCATCTTTTAAAAACTTCTCAAATTGTAGGAGAATCATAATGGTTTGGAAGGGATCTTTAAAAATCTAGTCCAACCTCCTTGTCATGAGCAGGGGCATCTTCTACATGAGGTTTCACTAGTAGAATTTTCCTTATAAAAATTCAATTTCCCCTGATAGTATACAGCGTTTAATATTTTCATACCCCTGCTTTTTGACTTAAGTCAGGAAATTTAGCATTGTGTCTAGCCCAGACTTGATGTTTAGAAGCTGGTAATGAACACTGATTATTGCCCAAGAAATACTGAGTTACGTTATTGCATAGCATGCGTATGGATTCTCATTTAGTAAGGTAGAAAGCAATAATTCCCACCATGTTGTTCCAGGATGCATCCTTACACTCTCTAAAAAAGTTGCTGAAAATAAAACTAGTGTATGTATAATCATTTCCACATTGCAAAGTATCATGCTAGTTAGCCCACACTACAATTACAGTCATACAGATTTAAAATATAAATTTAGCAATTGGGAAAACACATTTCTTTCAAAAACTCAATTTTTGTTTGATCAGTTATATTAATTTAGCCAAAGGTATTTACTACATAAGCACTAAAAGATTCAAAAATATGTACACAGAACTTCAGTCAGAATAATATATACCCATAAGTTCACTTTGCAACCTAATTTTTTATGTATTAAGGTGAAGATTAACTTTGTGTTAAGTTTTTCATTGCGTCTTGGAACATAGACTTATATGGACATGAAGTCACATTGCCAGGAAACATAATTAACTTCTCAGCACCCTCATCTGACTTTTAGTACACTACCAGGAGCACAAAACCAAGGGGATTTTGCTTCAGTCTGTGCCAGTCACTGGTGTCATAGAGACATGTGAAAGACTGTGCAATTTCTGTTCTCTCTGACAGTAAGAGTACAAATATGACTGCAATTTGTCAGACCAGACCAGAAGCCTGACTTTAGCATTCCTCTCAAGGGAATACCTGAGGGAAGATGAAAACCAGGACAAGCATAGGCATTTCCTTCCTCTGGTACTTCTGAACCAAATGTACCTTTTTTTTTATATGGCAACATGCTTTGGATGTGTCTTCCATTAATCTCTCTAGTCTCCCCTTAAATTTGTTTAAACTTTCAGCATGAGCAGTTTTCTTTGGCAGGGAGCTCCCAGCAGCAGCACTCACTGCTTGAGACAGTACATTCTTATTTGTATTCTTTGATGCCATTTAATTCTTCCACTGCAGAGACAGTGTCTATATCTCTTAATGGAAACCCATGAAGGTCTATAAATGGAATGTGGATTTAGATTATTAATAAGGGAATATGAATTTAAAGCACATTTTATGTTGTTGGTCATACCATAATACTGGAAGAAAGATGCAATTTACCTCTTACAAAAGTGAAAAATCTCACAAAAAATTAAATGACCCAGTCATACTGAAACTCCATGTTTTGAATGCTTCATTTTTGAAAAAAAAACCAACCAAAAACAAAACACATCCTTTTGCTTTGTTCCAGGGCAAAGCTGAAGTGCTAAATTCATATTCCCATGTGTCAGAAATTGTTCAACATACAAGACAGCTTAAAGGAAACTATCTCATGAGAGAGATATTAATCAAATGAAAGTGTTATAGCATTAAGACAGGATGCTATTCAAATCAAGGAAGTAGGCAAGCACGCAAGAAAGGAAATATTTTATAATTTTACCATTCATTTCAATGAGAAAAAAGGGAATACAAAAAATTCCCATCTCTCCTGTGAATATAAACATGAAAATGAAATTCAACAGCTATGTAGATCTTTGACATGTCTCAGTAAACCTCTTTAGGATAATTCACCTAGTCAGTAGACCATAGTGTTAACAGTTTTTTTTCATAGGCTTTACTGCTCACACCAGGCCTGTACATTTCAAATAAGCAGTCAGTTTGGATCCAGTTTTTTTACTGAAATAGGTAAATCTGGTTCTGAAATCAATAGAATCCAAATAAGATATGCTTGTTTATGAGGCCTACCTTGTCACCTAATCTGATTGTGCAGCCCAGGGCAGACTCTTCAATACTTAAAAAAAAAAAAAAATAGAATAGCATTATGTAGAGAGATATGATATGTGTGCATAATAGCATTATATGGAGATATATATATTCTGCAAAGATAGGCTTAAAAGTATAACTATAGAAATATGTACGTACCAAACATCAATAATATGTATATATATAGAACAAACCAATATGTATTTCAGCAGTTTTTTTAGATGATAGACCGTCAAAATACTATACATAAGAATATATATGTGTGTGTATATATATATGTGTATATACATATATATAAAATACTATAACATATATATATATATATATTATCCAAGAACCAAATGTGATTAATAACATCAAACACAAAATAGATTTTATCAGTTTTCAAGCTTGGAAAAAAATTCTTTCTACTTTCATAACAAGGAATACAAAATTCTGTTGTTTTATGCTGAGTGATGTGATTGTTTTTTTTGTTGATGTGATTGTTTTTAGTAATGATTGCTTTTTATGTGAAATGTACATGTTGTATATCAAAACCACTATGACATATGCCATAGAATCTACAATCTTTACACTGTAAGCATATTAAAAACAACTGGCATAAAAAATATGTTTCTTTCTAATTAAATCTATTTGAAACATTTTAGGTCTTTAAGAGACATGGAGATATTTTTCCAGAAATTAAGGTGTGATTTTTCTCTTGCAATATGATAAATCAAGAAAATCTCTGCTGATTGTGCCACCAAGGTTATCATCAGTGTGAAGTGAGATCAACATTGCAATGTAGCTAAAAGAGGGCTTTGGAATACAGTCAGAGAATAGGTTGTGGAAAGTCAGGTTTGACTGTTTTCCCTGTCATTGAATAGGTCGTTTAGAAATAGTACTGTCAACACAAAACTTTTTCCCTAACTAGTTGACTTAAAAATAATTTGCTGGGGTTGTGCTTTGGTTTTGTTTTTTTGTTTTTTTCTTTTTTTTTGCGGGGGGAGCGTGGGGAGGAGGGGCTGGGTTTTTTTTGCATGTATGCCTGTGTTGGTTTGTTTGTTTGTTTGTTGAGGTTTTTTAGAATGTACATGGAAAAGTGGGGACCAGTTATTAAAACCAGTTCCTAATCAGAAAATATTAGGGGATGAACAGCATTTTTAGGCCCAGACATATGTTTTTACCACAGGAGCCATTCCAGTGTTTGTAACACATTAACAAAATTCACTGCTTAACATCCTAAAGTTTTTCTTGTTCATCTACCGAAAGAACTACAACATGAAGCCTAAAAATTGCCAAATGCTGTTTTCCTGTGTAATGCTGAAGATGGGAAGTTTGCCTCTATCTTTCTAAGATGCACAGTTGACAGACAAATATATTTTGAATTAAATGTTTTGCATGTTGTGAAGCAGCAGAAGTACCAGCCTTCCATATTTGGTATGTAGCCTTTGTGGTTAACTGTTGTCACTAATAACACACATTTATTTTTTTTTAATTACTCTGCTTGGGTTTTTTCTATTCACTTCAGTTGCCTTTCTCCCAGTTCTGTTTTTCTGTTATTTTTCTTGGTCTGTCTCTTTTTTTTCTTAGTTGAATTTTTTTATCTCTTAAGAGCTTTACTTCCATTTTTAACATCTTTAGTTCTATCTCATAACTGTCTTCTTCTTATTATTCTATAAAATAAACCTTATTTTCAACTTTTCTCCATTTTTTTACCATCTTTTCAGCAGACTTCATCCCTTTCCTTTCTTTGTATTTGCCTGCTAGTTCTTCCCATTGATAATTAATCTTTTGTTCACATTCACAAGCTTTTCATTTTCTTGGTTGTCCAATATGGAGAATTTCAACTGGGAAAAAAAATCTTTTATTATAGATTCAGGCAGCAAAATAAATCTGGTTGAAAAACAATGATACTTTGCCTAGCTGTGCCCTCTCTTTCTATATTCCCTAGGGAATCTGGTAGAGACAAGAAGGATGCTATGAAGTTGCTGTTCTTCATTTTCCCTGTAATCCTTCATTAGTGTTAGAACTGTATCCCTTGTTGGAGTACAATGATTAAACTGTTCTCAGAAAACAGTGCATCTGTTGGGGAGAGGCTCCACTCATATTTCATCTTGCGCTTAATGCTGTGGTTGCTTCGTCATGTAGAGTTTTGCACAGGGAAAGACCAACAGAACTTGACTAGACGGGAGTAAGTAAAAGGAGTCTTCAAGGCCAGCAGTATGGTGCTCTTTGTGAGATTCTTTTCTTTGCCCTCATAAATATTGATAGTGTGTAATTATTCCTTCTGTTGAAATGAAGCATAACAATGCTGTGTTACATTTTCTTATTTGCATTAACCCACATTTCCTAAGAAATTGTATTATGATTTGATACAATTTACTATATCACTGGAGAAAAGAATGTAATGTCTTGTTTGGAAACATTTCTAGACAGAACAAAACATACAAATTTTTCAATCCATGTGTTGACATTGTAAGGATGAAAATGCGAACTATTAGAGAACCTGTAATTAGTAGTAATTATGAAGCTATGAAATAAAGCAAACAAGCAAAAAAATGTATTAAACCTAACAAACCCATGTTTTGAAACATCTTTATTTCTGTAAGGTAATCTTGCATTCCTTCAATCTTCCATAACAGAATTAATTTTTTCTGTTACCATCATATTCATTTCTCACCTCTAAAACTTTTAAGAACTTAAAGTAATCCAGGACATACTCTCAAGTTCTGTTAAAAAAAAACCCAAACCCAAATGAAAAACCAAAAACAAAAAAACCCAAACCAACAAACAGCCTGGTGTGTTATGAAACATTTCAGTTTCACTTGCCCAAGCTTGTTCAGCTCACTTCTCTAGCACAACTTAAATTTGTCACCATTTGCTGTTATCACCATAATATAACCTGTGGCTTCTAAAACATTATCAACACCTGTCAAAGCTGGCACGAAATAGCTAGCAAAGTTTTTATGTTGATTTTAAGGAATTAGAAGCATTGGCCATGTTATTTATTCAGAACTTATCTGCAGCAAAATATACATAACCTAACAGCTCCACAATGATTCCTGAATAGTTTTGAGAATAGGCAGCTGGGATACTACAGTGTCATCAGGATTAAAGTTGTCTATGCTGTTCATCACAAAGAAGTTAACTAAGCCTACTCTGGAGTATTTTAAATTCAGTCAATTAAGACAGAATGAATCACTTTAATTATTGGTACTGGCAAGTCTAATTCCATGAAAGTGTATTTGTCAGCTTCTTATTTCTTTATAATACTGAATATTTGTGTATTATACTGAATAATATTGAAAAATACCATTTTATACTGAAAAATTTGTGATTTACCTAGAGTTTTGTTTTGCCAGTGACTGATCTGAATGTGAATCTTCTTCTTCATTCTGAGGAAAAATTGAGAAAACTGGGGGGGGTTTAGTCTGGAGAAGAGAAGGCTCAGGAATGACCTTATAATTCTCTACAACTGCTTGAAAGGGTGCTGTAGTGAGATGGGGGTTGGTCTCTTCTGCCACGGAACAAGTGACAGGACAAGAGGGAATGAAGTCAAGCTGCTCCAGGGGACATTTAGATGGAGATTAGGAAAAATTTCTTCACTGAAAGGGTGGTCAGGCATTGAAACTGGATGCTCAGGACAGTGATGGAATCATTGTCCCTGCAAGTGTTAAAAGGTTGTGTAGATGAGGCCCTCATTGATATGGTTTAGTGGTGGATGCAGCAGTGCTGTGTTAATGGTTGGACTTGATAACCTTAAGGGTCCTTTCCAACCTACTTGGTTCAGTGATTCTATAATTGAATATAGGCAGGAAAGATCAAAATTTTACATTGCCAAATATGCCAGGAAAAAATTATTCAGTCGGTACATTATTATAATGTATTGGAATTTCATTGCAGTTGCATTATATCATATTTTCACAGTATTTGACCACTGCAGAGCATAATGAGACAGTAATTCACTCTAGAGCCTGGGGAAGACATGAACACATTACAGAAAATTATCTTCATCTCAGAGGCACTGCGGAATTGTCACTTTGAGTAGGCCAGGAGAAAAGATGAAGTTTTGACAAGTCCAGAACTGAATTGTTCATCTGAAGTGGTTATTCCTCCATGTAAATTTACAGTTTTGTTTCTTCTTAATTTACATCTCATACTGAATTTGCTAATATAACTCTCAAAGCCAGAACCAAGGGAAGATGATAAATAAAAATAGTCACATTCTACTTTTTACAAAACATCTGTATAAGGAATCTTACAGTGACACTGTCTGATACATAATTAGCATTCTAAAAGACATCTGAAGTCATCAAAAAGCACTCAAAAAGTATTCAAGACAATTAACAATGTAAAATTACTCACACCAAACATGGCCACTTGGTACTTCCTATTATTTCTGCTTAAATTTCTACTTTACACACAGTTTTCTAATGTTGTTCTTGTCTTCCACAAATTGAACAAACCCACTTTCTCTTTACGGTGTCAGTAGTTTCACTAGCCTTACAAACAGCTGCAGAGTGGAGGGTTACTGGAAGTTGCTCCCAATTCTATTCCACTGTGATCAGGAACCACCAATTTGTTATTTTTATTAGGTATTCTATGGTGTTCTTGTACTAAGGTTTATATGCTTCCAGCCAAGTGAAGAAAGAGATGGTACCTCACATCTGTTTCTCCCTGTGGTACAGAGAAGTAACTGTATGTTCACAGGACAGGTAGAGGAATTATCTTCTCCCTCTCATCTCTCTTCAGACACAAAAGGAAGTGCAGTGCTAACAGCAGCTACCACTACTGCTGATATATTTTCTGACACAGTTGCTCTGACCCCTATTGCTCCTTCACCCACATCTATAGCCTGAACTAAAAACTTGTTAAAATCAGTGAAGACCCGGTACATCAGGTATCAAAGGTTGTGAAGTATACACCATTTCTGCAGTAACAGCAGGAACATATCTTTATTTTTCCCCTCTGTTTTACAGTACTTACATAACAAAATATTTTGAGTTATTTTCTTTCTTGTTAAATATGCCTTTTTTTTTCATCTTTATTCTCTTTCATTACAACTGTTCTATTGTATCCCTGCACTGCTTGTTATAGGGAAATTTATGTTTTTTTTCATAGAATCATAGAATAGTTAGGGTTGGAAAGGACCTTAAGATCATCAAGTTCCAACCACCGCACCATGGGCAGGAACACCTTGCTCTAAACCATATCACCCAAGGCCTCATCCAACCTGGCCTTGAACACTGCCAGGGATGGAGCATTCACAACCTCCCTGAGCAACCTATTCCAGTGCCTCACCACCCTAACAGGAAAGAATTTCCTCCTTATATCCAATCTAAACTTCCCCTGTTTAAGTTTGAACCCATTACCCCTTGTCCTGTCACTACAGTCCCTAATGAAGAGTTCCTCCCCAGGGATTCCACCTCCAAACAAAACTATCTATGTGCTCATAATAATGCTTATATTCGCCTCTCAAGGCAAAAGCCAAGGAAGACAATGAAGAGTCAGGACACATATTGCTAATAAATAGTGATCCCCTTCAGTGTTTTTTCCAGCTCAGTATTTTTCTAGAGGCCTTTCTCCACTCAACATATGCCAGATAAGTGTTATTTATTCAGATTCATTTCTGTCCAAGCACTGTCTTGCTGTATTCAAAACCTACCTACATGATTCAAAAAATGGTTATTTAAAACACTGGCAGGTCACCTAGTGACTAGAGAAAAATGCCTCAGATTAGCTCATATCCTGCCCACAATTTAAGTATTTCTTATTTATAAGACCAGCATGATCCAGACATTCTTTTATAATGATCTGGAGTGACCATGGTGCTTGTTCAGTGTTCATTTTTATTAATTCTCTGAAGGACTGCTCACTATCTGAAATGTTGAGTTGGCATATAGCCAGTTGCCATTAGTCCTACAGTGAGATAAGGACACCATATCTATACAGAACAGTGAAAAGACGTTTTTGTGAAAGAACTCCTTTTTACGCATTGCAAAACCTAGTTTTCACTTTTGTCAAAGAACGAGAAAGAAGATGTTTTCCTAAAAGTATCCTAAAATAGAAATGTCACCTATTTCTTTTGTCTCTTGTACATCCCAAAATCCTGTATATCCTTTCTTTCAATGAAGGACATACTAATGTTTTCAGGAACCTTCACTACAGATTTGCAGCTCTTCCACATAATAATTTCTCACAGTATAAGTTTATATTCATCATCTCCCAAAAGCACATAAGGTTTTGCTTTGTATTGCATGCCACTGTATCAGAGACATCAATCAAAAATGATAGCATCAATCATGCAGCTGCATCTGCCATAATGCCTTACAATGTTACAATAATGTACCAGAATTTTGATGAATAAGGATGCTGGTTTCCTTGATAGCAATTAATCATAGCATCTCTTAATGCATCGTGTTTTAAAGGCATAATATAAAGCTAATAAATAGGTTAGCTTCTATTCTTCATTCAGATGAAGTCAATGAAGATATTATGAATGCAAAACACTACAAGGGAGAATATAAATCAGATTGTTTTCAAATCTATTTTAAAGATGCAATGGATTTCATTTGGATATTTTCTTCTTAACTGTGCTGGTATCAATATTAACCCCCAGATTAAAAAAATCCCAAAACAACCCTACAATTAGTATTGAGAAAAAGAGGAGTTAGAGTTTTATTGTTGGTTGGTTTGTTTGATTGATTGTTTGGTTTTTTTTTAGCTAAATTTGCATCTCAGGACAGAATTTGTCCCAAAATATATAAATGCAGGGTATATTTGTTTCTGTAATTAGAAATATATATGGGGAGACTAAAGCTTCATCCTAGCATAAACTTCTATAGTCACATAGGTTCTGTGTTTCACTGAGTATATAATAAACTTAATTGCCACAATATATAATTAAGATTCTGGTGTTTCACTACAAAACTAATTCTTTAATGGATAAAATATTTGCAGCTGTATTTACACATCTTGTTAAAATTAAACATTACAGAAACTTGTGAAGGTTATAAAACTTTCATGCTTGCAAAATTACAGATATGCCTATGATAACTGTATGGCATGATATAGACAAATATATATATTGCTGTTCCCAGTACAAAGCCAATTTGCATATACACTTAGCAGTATTGTGCTAACTTTTTTTTTTCATCTTTGAGCTAGTTTGTTCTGCTGGTACCAAATAAAGTATCTTTATACTTATGTTAGGCATTGTATTTATCAATTAAATATGTCTTCAAATATTTTGCACTCTGTTGGTTACATTTGTGATCATTATCAGAGGTAATATACTATAGTAAATTAATTTTGTTCTGAAGAATAATTTAAATGTAAATCTATTTTACTATATGATACATTTTTTTAATAAAACTAGTAGAGAGCATTTTCAAATATTCAGAAAAAACAGCACTTCAATGGCAGTAATAATAATAAAAATAATAAAAAATCTGACCCTGAAAGAAACCTATATAAACAAAAATGGTAGATAGTGGCTAGCAATTTTTTTTTTTTCTCCCAGCTTTTGCTGGCAACCTCAGAGCCCAGATGCTAAGCACTGGAAAATATTTACTCCAACAGCAGCATCTGGTACTTTGGCAGACTCCATAAGCAATTTTGTTTTCCATTTCCAAACCTGCTTCTGGGTCTATTACATGGTTAATCTGATGGGCCGATTTGTTCTCCTGGATGCCATATGCCAGGAGCTAGAGATGCAGTGAACTGTTTGCCCATTATACTTGTATCAAAAAGCAAGACTAAAAAATCTGCTGAAAATAGTGCACTTTACTACAGCTCACTGATTAAGCTGATGATGATAAGTAACTTGCCCTAAAACAGTGCCAAAGAGCTGACAGGAAACAGCAAAGCGCATCAATCACCAAGGTTGATGGCTTGAGGCAATACCAACCAGGTAATGCTTCATGTGATGTCACTGGACACTTAGTAGATTCTGAAAGTGTTGGTTGGTTTTGTTTGGGTGTTTTTTTACTGTATGCATGGAGGTAACAAAAGAGAGATAAGGAAATGTATCAAACAGAAAAGGAAAAATGAAATATATGTATTTTTTACTTTTTAAAGCAATTTTAGGGGCTAAGGATAGACCAATGAATTTTGTTCTGAGTCCTTTAAAGTCAGAACATAAGCTGCAAAAGTCAAGCAGCAGAAAGAAATTCTCAGGATATTGAGCATTATGAAACAGAATTCAGCCTGCAGGCTGTGTATTTGTAGATACTCAGCCTTCCAGTAAAAACGCCCTATTATCTTATGAGCTTTTGAAAAACTGGAAAGCAAAATAAAAGAAGAAGATAATGAGATAAAGATCATACAGGCCACATATTACTGGATATGCACTTTTAACAATAAAGTTTTTCAGTAATCTATTTACAGAAAACTGGGATATCATAGATGTAAAATTTCTATCCCAAATAATTCAGACAGTGGAAATAAATAGTGTGCTTTAGTAAGATAGATGAGGAGGTGTGCAGATTTTTAATTTGAATGTGTGTATTTTCACAGGGAGAAAGTAGCTGGACGGCCGCACACAAAGAGTTGTGGTCAATGGCTCAATGTCCAGCTGGAGACCAGTAACGAGTGGTGTCCCTCAGGGATCGGTGTTGGGACCAGTCTTGTTTAACATCTTCGTCACTGACATGGACAGTGGGATTGAGTGCGCCCCCAGCAAGTTTGCCGATGATACCAAGCCGTGTGTTTCAGTTGATATGCTGGAGGGAAGGAATGCGATCCCGAGGGACCTTGACACGCTTGTGACGTGAGCTGATGCCAACCTCATGAAGTTTAACCATGACAAGTGCAAGGTTCTACACCTGGGTCAGAGCAATCCCAGGCACAGCTACAGGCTGGGCAGAGAAGAGATTCAGAGCAGCCCTGTGGAGAAGGACTTGGGGGCGCTGGTCGATGAGAAAATTAACATGAGCCGGCAGCGTGCACTTGCAGCCCAGAGAGCCAACCGCATCCTGGGCTGCATCAAAAGAAGCGTGACCAGCAGGTCGAAAGAGGTGATCCTGTCCCTTTATTCTGCTCTTGTGAGACCTCACTTGGAGTATTGTGTGCAGTTCTGGTGTCCTCAACATAAAAAGGACATGGAACTGTTGGAACAAGTCCAGAGGAGGGCCATGAGGATGATCAGGGGACTGGAGCACCTCCCATATGAAGATTGGCTGAGAAAGTTGGGGCTGTTCATCCTGGAGAAGAGAAGGCTGCGTGGAGACCTCATAGCAGCCTTCCAGTATCTGAAGGGGGCATATAGGGATGCTGGGGATGGACTCTTCATTAGGGACTGTAGTGGTAGGACAAGGGGTAATGGGTTAAAACTTAAACAGGGAAAGTTTAGATTGGATATAAGGAGGAAATTCTTTCCTGTTAGGGTGGTGAGGCACTGGAATAGGTTGTCCAGGGAGGTTGTGAATGCTCCATGCCTGGCAGTGTTCAAGGCCAGTTTGGATGAGGCCTTAGGTGGTATGGTTTAGAGAGAGGTGTCCCTGGCCATGGCAGGGGGGTTGAAACTTGACGATCTTAAGGTCCTTTCCAACCCTAACTATTCTATGATTCTATGATTCTAATTCTTACTACAAAAATAGTCTAACTATATGGAGAGGCTACAATTATATATTGATGTTGTAAAAATTATGCCATCGTCATCTATACAAATAAATTGTAATAAGAAAAATAATAGAAAACACAGTTTTAAAAATTAGCTCCTTTGTAGTTTTTATATTAAAGTCAAACAAAAGCATATGAAGTCACTGCAAATCATGACACATTCTTAAGTATCAGAGTGCCAGTGAGCGTAAATTCTTACTCTGAACACATTTGAGTGATTTTCAGGGTGTCATTTTTCTTCCACAAAAGGAAGAACATTGCCTAGCCCACTAGGAGACAAAGGCTTAGTGTCACTGTGAATGAAATGTTTGAGCACATTGTATGTGAGGAGACTAGTGTGTGTATCAAAAGACTCCTATGGGCTGTTGAAACAGTAAGACAATGTCCTTGGCCTGCTTGTGACTTACAGGAGGCATAAATATGGCTTGGGGATTAGGTACAGATGCATAACATGTGCAGATCTTAAATTGCCAATTAGACAGCATTATTGAATCAGTAGCAGAAACTCCAAGGGCATATTTGTCTTGAGAAGAAAGGATTAAATCAGACAGTCTATCCCTACTGACCATCCCCTAAGATACACAGTATATCTGTGATTCCTGACACTTGAGTAACCACATCTAAAAACTTTGATCATATCAAGTCCAAACTTTAATTTATGCTTAAGTGACTGAAGCAAATACTGCCCAGAAAGCACCTTGTAAATAAACTGGCATTTGAAATGACATTTTCTTCCTCTTCTTTGATGGAGTCGAACTGTACATCACTAAGCAAGAGAAGATTCCACAAATCTACCTGTCAAGGCCTTCTTTAAAGTATCTTTCATAATCTCCATGTACCACATGGATTTTGCACATGTGTAAAATTTTTATCAAGAAAAAAGTTTTTAAAATGCTCCTGAAGTCACTAAATACTTCTCAACTGTCTTATAGCTTGAGGTCGATAGTGCAAGTCAGTGGGGTTTCTCCCTAGCGCTGTAAAGTGAGAGATTTTTGCAAATAAAATAACAAAGATTTCCAGTTGATGTAATATTCTTGGTACCAGAAAGTGGCCTAGCTCCCCCACTGCATTTTGATTATTTCTTTTTTAACTTTGAATAGTAAATATGATGATGTCCTGGGTTCAGCAGTAGCAGTCATTTTTTTTCCTTCTTAGTAGCTGGTGCAGCGTTGTGTTTTGACTTTCAGCCTGGGAACAGAGCTGATAACACCTATGTTTTTAGTTGCTGCTCAGTAATGTTTACTCTGACCAAGGACTTTGTGAGTCTCATGCTCTGCCAGGGAGGAGGGGAAGACAGGGGGAGGCAGAGACACGACACCTGACCCAAACTGGCCAGATGTATTCCAAACCACAGCACGTCATGCCCAGGGGGGTAACTGGGAGTTGCCCAGAAGGACAGGGGATCTTCTGGGTCAGACTCCTTTCAGTGGGTGGTATTGTATTCTTTTCCCTTGTTATTTTCTCTTATCATTATTATCATTGGTGGTAGCAGTAGTGGTTTGTGTTACACCTTAGTTACTGGACTGCTCTTATCTCAGCACGTGGGAGTTACTTCTTTTGATTCTCCTACCCATCCTTCCAGGAGCTGGGGGGGGGGGTGGGGTGGGGTGGGGTGGGGTGGGGCAGGGGAAGCAAAGATAGGTGGGGGGAGTAGAAACTGTGTGGTTGACTGGGTTTAAACCATGACAGTTCTTTTTGGTGCCCAGCATGGGGCATGAGGGGTTGAGATAAAGACAGATCTGGCCAGAGTGTGTCTAATCGTATTTGTGATAACCATTCATTGTTTTAGATTAATAGTCACTCACCACAATGCTGATTTATTGGCTCTCAAAGTTGTTCCTCTTGATCTCACAGCTTCAGTATTTCATACGTTACTTAGAGCCGGTATTTGCTGTGTTAGTGTTTTTCAAGTGTGGGGCTTGGGCTAAGGTTCTTGTCTTATTGTACTTTATGGTAATGACTTGTAATACAATAGAATCGTTGATCATGAAACTGATCTGGCTTATGTTCCCGGTGTGGTCACCACATTTATACTTTGGGAGGTATATAATAAAAGTGCTTAGCAATTACACATCTTTTTTCTCCTTCTCGGGTGGTCAACCTTTGAAGGAGACGTTCTTTTACCCTCCCAAAGTCTCCTTTCAGAGCTCTACTGGTCTCTACTCCAGACTTGATATCTCTTGCACTGCAAGACCCCTGCTCATATCCAGTTCACACAAAATAAATTTATTTGCCAAACTAAATTAAAGAATAGTTTCTGTGTTAAGAAGTAATTTCTGTGTTAAGAAGTAACACTTCTCTATCTTAAAGGTAGGCATATGATAGTCCTGGAAAATCATTATAATTAATCCACCATTGTTTTTTACTCGATTTCTTTCTTTTCGTTTACCATATTGAATTACTTTGGTCCAGGAGAGATAGTTATGCATGAACAATGATTCTATGATGAATTATATACCTGAAAGTAAAGCATTTACTTTCAAATACTGAATAGCATCAGTGATTTATAGTCCTTCTCAGGGAAATAAAGGTGCAAAGATTAATGAATGAGTTTTGAGCTCAACAAAATTTAAAACATTTGGATGGTTTCTCATATAAATTCAGTCTTGGAAGTTTATGTGAGGTTTTCCACAAGAACAAAATCCAATGTCAGCTAACCTACTGTGATATATTTTTTTCTTAAGTTGGCTTGTATCCAATTTCCACTTTATTCTTACTTAAATTAGAAAAGGCAATCTTAGAAAGGAAAAAAAAAAAAGCAACCCAACCAACAACAAAAAAAAACAAGAAAAAAAAAACCAAACAAACATGAATATTAAAAAACAATTGTGTCCCCCCTCCTTGGGGGGGATACAGCTTTTCTAATGGACAAACATAGGGACACATTCACTACTCTCAATGAGTCCATCTAATCTAAATCAAATAATACATTATAAAGGCAGAAAAAAAACCCAAACAAATAAAATCAAGGTATGACCTTCAGTAAACACCTCTGTAAACCATCTGTTAAGATGACAAGCACACTGATCTAAATAGACCAGCATATCACAAAGAACGCAAGAACAAGCAAAAGTTGGGGTGATAAAAAAGTCCTGGAAATACCTGAGAATGGAGACGAGGAAGGTAGCTTAAAGTTAAGATGTTCAGAATAGGTTTCTTTTGTAAGCATGAATTAGAACTCAAAGTCATTTTGATTTCAAACATCATATCTTATTGAAACAATTCCGTAATCTCCCAGATCTGGGATTTTATTTCATTTTGGGTTTGAGGAGCTTTAGCCTTTCTTTGTCGATGGCTCTGACTCTGTGACTGCACTGTAGCTTAAAAATACACAAGGTAAATTTAAATAAGCTAGCTCAGGATAGAAATTTTCTAATCTGAGGTCTTTCAAGAACCTCTTTTGGAAGGCATGATTCCAGGGTACGATATAATGGCTTGAGTATGTAAAAAAAGTCTTAAAAATAAAGTATTCTCCAGATTTTGTGCAAAGCGCTGCTCCAAGCCACCTACATGTTGAGAAATACCTTAATCAGCAGCACAGATGTGATCTTCTGCTTTCACATTCTTTCTTGTGTTATCAAATCTGTGTATAAGTACTTTTCTTTCCTTTTTGTATGACTATCACAATAACTAAGGTATGCAGGTTTCTTTCACAACTAAGTAATACCAAAGAAAATATGTGAATAGTGGGAGGGGAGAAAAAGAACGTAAAAACAGTAAACCAACAGACAAACTAAAATATTAAAAAACCTTGGTACTCATCAATCAAAGACAGTAGAAATGCTATATCTACTCAGGTTTAAAAGAAAAGAAATTTTTTTCTTGATGTTTAATAGTTTTAAAAATATCATAGAATCATAAAATTGTTTGGATTTGAAGGAACCTTTAAAGATCCACTAGTCCAAACCCCCCATCTTTCACTACATCAAATTGCTCAAAGCTCATTCTAACATGACTTTAATCACTACCAATGATGTGGCATCCACAGCTTCTCTGAGCAACCTGTTCCAGTGACTCACCATCCTCATTATAAAACCTCTTTTAGTTTAAAATCATTCCTCCATTCCCACTTCTCTTGTTACTACAGATCTTGGTAAAAAAATCTCTCTTCATCTTCCTTATAAGCCATTTTCATATACTGAAAGGCTGCAATAAGTTCTCCCCAGAGCCTTCTTTCCTGCAGGCGGAACAACCGCAGCTCTTTTCAGTTTTTCTATAGAGCAGGAGGATTACAGCCCTCTGATAACTTTAACGGCCACCTCTAGGCCTACTCAAACAGCTCCACATTGCTCTTGTATTGGGGATCCCAGACCTAGAAGCAGTAATACAGATAAGGTCTCAGCATAACAGAGAAGATGGGGGAGAATCATCTCCCTTGACCTGCTAGCCAGACTTCCTTCTGTGCTGAAAGTGCACATTGAGAACTCATACCCAGATTCTCATCTCCCAGTATCCCAACTATTTGCAAAGCTGCTCTCAATCTATTTGTTCCTCAGTTTGTATTGACATCAAGCATTGCTTTGACCGATGTGCAGGACCTTGCACTTGGCCTTATTGAACTTTGTGATATTAATCCTGATACAGAAGCAGCAAGAAAGTAAAAATGTTTTAGAATTTATAGTCTTTAAGAAAGTCTTATAGTCTTAGAATTTATAGTCTTGAAGAAAGGGCACTGTTCATGACAGTAAATTGTAGCTCAGTGTCAATGATATCTGCACAGGTATTATCAGAGAACAAAAATATCCAAAAATGAACAGACTTCAAAATTACTAGGAGAATTATGTTCCTTGAAATAATGAAATAATATATTAACTACAAGTAAGAAATGGGTGTTTGTGTGTGCATGTGTCTACATGTATGTGCACATGAGAACATATCAAAGTATAAATTACATGTATAATGTGCATCTGTACATATATATGCAGCCGTATGTGTTTTTACACTGGTAGGATGTCATATCTTCATTCACAGGCTCTAATACTGGATGCATTTTATAGCTCCATCAGTAGAAACCTATGGTCTGGATTTGCGCCCTTGAACTTTACAAGAGACAGTAACAATCCTTTTGCTTAATGTACATCATCTCAGTCCTAAAGCAACAGTCTTCATTTCTGATTTGATCCTAACGGTGAGCAAAACCTACATTGTGTTCCGTACCTTTCTCACAGCAATCCATCCTTGACCAGAGCTGGGAGGAGGAAGCCTGTAGATGTGTTTGGATTCTGTGTGGGCTTTCACAACTTCCAGATTGCCCAAGAAAGAGCAAATTGTCTTTCAATCACTTGTGGCAGGACTATACCCAAATGAACTTGCCTCAGTAGTCAGGGACATTTTTACTTGTGGACCCTAACTAATTAGACCTTGTCTGTAAATTTTTTTCTCAGTTCTGGCAATCTCCCTGTAGAGAAGACAGTCCCCAGACTCATGTGATGGTGTACAGACTGGCTGATCAGTCTGAATCCTAGGCAAGTACCTGTTTCCTGGCAATTCACATTCTTAAAAGTTTTATAGTGGATATCTGTACATTTCTTTTGGCAAGTTAAAAAAGTGCACGATTTCTGGAAGAAGGAGCCAGCTTTAATACATATACCTCTAGGCATGGAAGGAAGCCATGTACATACATGTTAATGATGTTCCTAGATGAAGGGGATAACTGCTTCCTCTATAGATAGGTATTTCTAGCCTTCCCCAGGAGAGAAGCATTCTCAGGCTAAGAAACCACTAGAAGAAGGAAGATGCAGGGGCAGAAGCAGTGATACTTATCCTTGTGGAGAGCCTTTGATAGGTCTAAAGACATATCAAGGTCAGGCCCAGAGACTGTAAATAATGAGCCTAAGGAAGAAAATAAGATTGTACCCCTTTCATATATGTGTGTTCAGTGGAGTGGGGAGATTAGGGGGCATGAAAGTGTAGGAAAAAAAAAGAAGGAGAACTGAAGCAGCCCTCTAGGAAGGATTTTCACATGGATTCTTGCTTTTATGTATTATAAGTTTTCTGAAGCAGTGCTTTGGGCATCTTTTGGAGGAAGCTGGTAAACTGCATGGTAACCAGTTTCCCGAAGCAGGATACTGAAAGGATGCTGCATACAAAGGGACTTTTTCAGATAGGGAATAAGGCTACTGACTTGGAAAAGAATTTTAGCATCAGATGCCACAAATGACAGCCACAGGGCCAGACGGTATTCTGGAAGCAGCAGATGGACTGGTTTTGTGGACAAAAAAATAAAGGGAAACTACCGGAAAGGAAGAAGGAGAAGAAAAGGGAAAGGCAAAGCAATGGCACCTGGCTCCATAGAAAAAGAGTTTTGGAAAGGGGCACTTATCAGGGGGTTGGAACTAGATGGTCTTTAAGGTCCCTTCCAACCCAAACCATTTATAATTCATTCTCTGATTCTATGATTTCACTATGTGTGGATGGCTTTGCCTTTCATCTTTTTTTCTACCAGATTCCTTCCCAGGCTGCTGGAATTCTCATTCTGTGGCCAATCTGGTGCTATCAGTGACTTTAAAAAAATACAAGAAATTGCAGATAAATGTTTGGCATGAAATCAGCAATGATGTCATATTTCCTGTTTGTCACTAAGCAGCTTAAGCTGGCCCTGCAGCTTACTTGAGGTGTCTTACCTAGGATAGACTAGAGACTGAAAAAAAGAAAAATTAACTGGCTAAACTTTCACCTTATCTGCATTGCTTTGGAGCCTACAGTTTCTAAATCTTGCAGGCATAAGCCAGGAGGAGTACTCAAGAAAGGTGAAGAATTGCTAAAGCAGGGAAGAGAGGTAACAACTTAGAGATAAAAAAAACCTGCTTTGTTATTCTACATAGATTGTTGGGATTGCAAGCTTGCTACAAGTTACTCCACTTCTGATACTGTGTGGGCAGGCCTGGTGAACCCTGGGACACTTTAAAATGGGGCCAAGATGGGGCAATTCACACCGCACAAAACTAAACAGATAGTGAAGACAAGCACTTGTCACAACTCTGTTGGCTATTCTGCACCTTGTCTCAATCTTCTTTCTTTCTGTTTGACCAGGAGGGTTAACGCATACTTAAAATAATTTTCCCAACAAATGTAATCTTTTTAATTAAAAAAAATCCTAGAGAATTGAATTTAAGAAGGTTCAGACAATTTGTGATAAAGAAAGCAGCATTAATTTCTACAACTGAATCAAAGGTTTTCTGCAAATATTTAAATCAGAAGTTAGGTATTTCTGATTAAGAAAGAATGAAAACAATGGTCAAATCATTGTGGAACAGTGAAGAGACTGGCTTGAATATGTGCTATATGATTTTGTTACTTTGTTTAGGACTTTGATTTCTGCCTGAAAAACATATGCATTAAATTTTCAGTATGATTCCATCAACATTTCAGCATATGTTGCTGTTTAAACATCAGGTGCTTTAAAATTCAACACTTGAAAAGTCCCACTAACATAAAATGACAGCTCTTCACCAACCTAGTGAGATTTTATCAGCAGGCAAGATATACCAAATTGGGCGATGTTGGCAGCAGATGAGGAAAATTCATCAGTATTCAGGAATGAAATATGTCTAACTATATACATTCTGCACTTGTTGCAGTATTGACTGGTATTAGAAGATAGTGCTTGAGTGATTAAGTATGTCATTTTTCTCCCCAAATTTGGTAAAAAGTACAGATATGAAAATGAAAGGGGCAGATGAATGTTGTGTTTGTCATTTGAGTCCTACCTGTTATTTACATGCACAAGTATATAATTTCATGATTTATGCACAGACGCAAAAAAAATATTTCTACCTGATTATTCTAATGTGAGATGTGAATTCTTAAAGCTTTAATACACATTATAAAAAGAAGTTCACATTTTCATATGCCATTTTCTTCACACAGAATGACAGTGTAGAATTCAGACATAATACAGATCTTATTTATGCTAATTTAAGCTCAGATTTCCAGAGTCAGATATTTAAGATCGTGGGATGATTTGGATTGGAAGGGACCTTAAAAGTCATCCAGTTTCAACTCCCTGCCACAGGTGGGGACATGTTCCACTAGAGGAGGTTGCCCAAAGCCCCATCTAACCTCATCTTGAACACTGCCAGGGATGGGGCAGCCACAGCTTCTCTGGGTAACCTGTTCAAGTGCCTAACTACCTTGACAGTGATGAGCTTCGCCATAATGTCTCATTTAAATCTCCCTTCTGTCAGGTTAAAACCATTCCCCTTTGTCCTGTCACTACATGCCCTCGTAAAATGTCCCCCTCCAGATTCCCTCCCCATTCCTCCAGAATCCATCTCCCCTTTAGGCACTGGAAGCTGCTTTAATGTCTGCTGGAGCTTTCTCTGTTACAGGCTGAACAAGCCCAATTCTCTCAGACTGTCTTCCTAGGAGAAGTGTGTGTATATATGAGAAGATTCAGTTTTTGAAGATGCTTGTGCACTTTTTTACTCATTTTGCATGCATATATTGGAAATCCTAGGTTGAAATGTGTCTGATTTGTGTGTGGAAATATTAAAAAAGAGCCACAAATGTGCCAACAATAATAATAATAATAAAAAAAAGGCTTTGTCTTGCACTATTTCTTGCTATTTTTCTGTGTATTCATCTCCATGCTCTAAACCTTCCACACCTTTGGTTGTCTCTACTGAAGCATTTGACAAATACATCAACATATGTATGTTGCCTTGTCTCTGTAAAATTACACTAAGTCAATATGCCATATTTTGCAGACAGCAATTCAACTGAATAACCCCTTACGAGCCTTTCAATAAGGCAATATTTATTTATATTGCTAATATAATGAAACTTCTCTGTAATTGCTTCAAAATAGTGGAACAGTTTTGAAACACACTTTGCCAAATCATGAATACCATATAAATGTTATCAAAAGTATACATTATGTATAGGTGAGCAGAATCGGATCCTAATCCCATCTCAGGATCTCTCTATAAGTAGTCTCTTTTTAATGATAAATTCATACCGCTTAGGTGAGGATATAGTAGCTGTAACCTACATGCAGGTATTGTTCTATATTAAGATCTCTGGGAGAAAATTTCCTTAAACTGTCCAATTTCATCATTCATTTGGTATTTATGTTTTAATGTCTTCACATAATATTGACTCTCATGTTGAAGACTGCAAGAGAATATTTCCGTTAAGGGATTTTAAAAGGTAATATTTTTATTTCCATTATATGTGAGATTTTTATTTAACTTAAACTCATAGGTAAATTTGATCTGACAAAATCCCTATAAATTCTTAGCTATCTTAATCTGTAGAGTAACAGATTTTCTTTAGAGCTGTGACCCTTTAGTCTCAGCAGTAGTGCTCAGACACTGTCTGTCTTGGTTGACTTCAGCTCCAAATGTTAACCTGATTTCGCTAAAAGAATCAGGATAAGAAAAATATTTCTTAGTTGCTGTAGTCTCATTTCATTGCATTGCTTATCTTGCCAAAGGTATTTTAATACATTTTTTGTTGTTTTTTTTAAGAAACAAAGTAGAAGAAAATAAAAATAAAAAAGAAAGGGTATCTTGCACCTGTCATTCAAGTTTGTTGGCTTGATAGTAATTAATCAACAAACTATGTAAACTACAGTCCTTCAACTTGAGCTTCTGAGCTGCCAGCAAATAGTTTTACTTGTTTATTCTTAACAATCATTTTCCTTTTTTCATTGCTAGTCAGGGAAATACACAAAATAACACTTGTGACAAACATTCATAAGTCCAATACCACCAAACATTATGGAATTTATGATTTTATTTTTTTAATGGATATCTCAGCACCAAAACATCCTTTTAGCAACTGATCTACGTATTTGAAATGCTACTTATTTTTCTTTAATATTGACTTACAGCATTTGTGAGTCTAAGCTGGCACATTATTTTAATTAGCTATTATTATTATCATAATTATCTTGAAGAAAAATGCTTCAGTTTGCAATTAACTTTAAAAAGTCATTTCACTGAGATCAATACTGTCTTCTTCCAATCCTAGGCTATGCAAAACAGTAGTCTGCATGCCATAAGAGAGAAAATACACTAAATGGTATTTGCACAAATAATATTTGTACAGTTTGGAATATATCAAATATTCCAATTTAAAGTAGTTGAAAATCTGGCATCTTTCCCTTCCTTATCTTTGTGTTTATTTTATTTTCAATCAAGTTCAAAGAGATTCAAATAGGTTTCAGCAGCACTTTCTAGAGATTTTTGGAAAACAGGATTTCACTTCTGTGCACTTATTTGACTTTCAAACAAAAGCAATTTACCAAAATGCATTACAAAGCTTGTATCTTGCATTTCTCTAACCCTAGCAATATCTCATTGTGTTGAGGTCAGGAAAGAAATTCCCATGACCATGAAGCTGGCAAAACTGGAAAAGTAGGTTTGGGTCTTTTTTTTTTTACATTCTGAAGCTTTCTCATCACCACTGTGATGGACTGTGCATCAACATCTACTTCTGAATACTATTTTCTGCAACAGTATGGTTTCTGATAATTTCTATGTTGCTTGCACCAGTCTCTAACACTTACTTGCAACAATTAAGATGAATAAATTCTTTCCTTTCTACAAATCTAATCACCTCTACTTACCAAGAGAAAAATATACAGATTTATACCACTTATGTGGGGGATACAAATTGCACAGTAAACTGCAGTTTTTCCTTCAGGGTGTTATAGTATATGTATACCTAAAATTGTAGCTTCACGAAAAAAATAAAAACAGATTGATTTAGGATCAATTGCCATATCACACTCGCATCACACATATCCCATCTTGTCATGAAGATTTTCATTTCTCCTTGACCCAGACCTAGCACCCCTATTATTCTGTCCATAACTTGGTAAGCACATTGAGCCTTTGATCTGGCAATGTACTTCATCTTGTGCACAATTTTAAATACCTGAATAAGTCTTTTGATTTCCGGATCCAGGCCACTATGACTCACCAGAAGACACTGAATAATGACAGGTGGTAGAGCACAATATGCCTTCAACACATTTCTCGTACATGACTTTGACTGAATTACTTAAACTACGCCTTAAATTTGTGCCCACAACATTAAAGCTATTTTCAAATTCATATTGTAAGAATATGGTCTTTGGAGTTTGTGAGGTAGTGAAATATTAATTTAATAGGGTCCACAGAGAAGCTAGTAATAAAACTGAACATTACAATCAGGGTTAACTGAAACAGACCTTACATCAAAGAGAACAGGTGTTTAAAACCTGTAGAATCCTTGAAAGAAATGAGTTAGGAGATTAGACTGGTCTCCACTGAAAAGGTATTTGTGGTTAAAAATGGTTCAGGGAACTAAATGTTCCTACTTAGGACTGCCCTAGGGTAAGTATACCCATGCAATGTGAGCCACTATTAAAGCATCCACAGCAGCAAAGTAGGGCTACTTCCCAAAGCACATCCCTTCATCTGCATGGCCGTTTTACTGACAGCACCGAAGGACTAAAACCAGTGAAATTCAATGGCAAAGTATTAAAAACAATCAGCAAGTAGCTCTTCTTTTTCTCTTGTGTTTCATTGAGATATTCTAGTAGATATAGGTCTACACATCCAAACATTTTTATATAGCTATAAATGTTTGTTTGTATATGTAGATATACATACACATATATGTATATATGCATCCATTTAGCTAACCAGCTATCAGTTAATTTTCCTAGGTCAAAATTATTATAAATTTTATGTTCTTAATTTTCTCATGTTCTTAAATGTTCTTAATTATAGAATTATACATGAATTTCTGCTTTCCATGGAAAATAGGTGTGGCACATTTTCACAGGGAATAACAAAAGAAAGACTTTGATGAACACACATATGCCAAGAAATAAAATCTTTCTAGCTAAATATATCACACAAACCCCTTGTAGAAATGTATTTTCTCTGGTGGAAAGCAGTTTGGACACCACTGGCACACTGTATCCACTTTTCATCATGAAACGACAAATGGAAGATTTAATCTTACTGGCATGAAAACTAAGCCTTAACTTAGAGGCACATAGCTTTTCCTTACTGTTTTACTTGCCACAAATATGCACATGTGTGCATGCTTGCACACAGGCATTTGTTGGTATAGATCTGATTCTCAATAAACAGCTCTTTTTTTCTTTTTTTGAGGTTTTCGAAAAATTTAGTTCTCATTCAGAGAAATTTTAAATGTGTGTTCTTTCAATTTCCAGTTCTGAAAATGGAAAATTGATATATCATTATGAGAACATCTTAAATATCGTTTTTTCCTATAATGTAATTTTACATAAGTATCAATCTTACTTTTGAAACTGTGGGTGCCAAAGCTAATTAAAATTTGGGCATCAATGCTAATAAAAAAGATATAATTTGTATCACCACTGTTAACATTTTATTTTAAATAGTGTATGCAATATTTTTAATATATATAATATCCAGTTTTAATTTTGTGTAGCTAATTCTGAAATATAACAGCTCAACTTTACTGTAAGGCAGTTATATAAGTTTTAGCCCCTGACTCCTTTAAATTTTAATCTCTCTTTGGCTCAAACACTGGAGTTTGTTGCACCAAACCACTTACTTAGTTAAAAGCAGACAGGTATCTCTTGCTGAAACATCTCTTTTCCTTTCTGAGTGCTGAAGAAACATTGATGTGTGGTGGGGCAGGGACTGTTGGAGGTGACCTAAGGGTATCAGCAAAGGCCCCTGAGAGGGGCAGGAACTGAGAGGCCAAGACCTGAAGACCCACAACTTTGTGCATCAAGCTGTACCTGAGATTTAAGCATCATGGACAAGAAAGAAAGTGGTCTCTAGCCTGGCTGCCTGTTCTCAGTATCTAAGGTTTGGACAGAGTAAGTAATGTATTTTTTTTTTTTTTTTTCAGTTTGGGGTGGATGAGGAGCTTAAAGAGCTGACAAGGTGATTCTTGACTCAACACAGAGCATAAAAGTTGGACACAAATTTACTCACTGCTCCAGGGATGGGACTGGATTGGGTACAGTCAGGCAGCAGGATGCATAGCTCAGATTTACAGGCAGCTCCCAGTGAGATTTCAGTCTTGTTGGTAAGTGTAAAGTAAAGGAGGAAAATGAAGGGTTGCATTTTTCTTTTTCTATTCTTTCCCCCCCCCCCCCCCGCCTTGAGTGATGTCAGGCTTTCCATTTCCACTGCACCCATTAAGTTGTCTTGTGTAATGCAGACTTATTTTTTTTTCCTTGCTATTCATTCACTCTAAAAAAGAATAAGTTTTCTTTTCATGGAATTGATGGCTATCAGCAGGAAGAGGTTGTTGATGAGGGGTAGGAAAGAAAGTCCTAAATGACTATTTGCAAGCCTTATTATTCACAAAAGTGACTGGTTTTCTGTGACAACTCCAAAATTATTTTCAGTAGTTTTTCAGAAACTGTAAATTGCAAAACATAACAGTGATTTTTATTCTCCAAGAAAATTCACACATGAGAGTTTCTAAGTTGTTTTCATGCTGGTTTCATGTGGTGTTTCTTAACATAAATGATCTTAGTCAATCCTCTAGAAATCTCTTTAATTTTCTTCTTCCTCTTCAGCAAATTACTCATTATAGTAAAAATGTGATTCACATGACTGCTCACATGAGCCATAAATGTACCCTTGCAGTAAAGAAGGCTGATAATGTCCAGCACTGCACTGGGAGGAGTAATGCCAGCAGTTAGAGGGAGGTGATCCTTACTCTTTACTCAGCACTGGTGAGGCCACACATGGAGTAATGGGTCCAGTACTGGATTCCCCAGCACGAGACAGGCATGGACACACTGGAGAGAGTCCAGTGAAAGATTACAAAGATGATTACAAAGATGACTCTTAAGAGGAAAGGCTGAGAAAGTTGTGACTGTTCAGCTGTAGGAGCTGACATAGGGAGAATTTATTGAAGTATATAAATACCAGAAAGGAGAGTGCAAAGAAAATGGAGTCAGGGTCTTTCCAGCGCTGCTCAGTGATAGAACTAGATGTGGTGGGCATGAACTGTAACACAGGACTCTCTACCTGAACATCAGGAAACACTTTTTCACTGTGGGGGTGACATAGCTCTGGTACAGGTTGCACAGACAGGTGGTGAAATCTCCATCCTTGAAGATACTGAAAAGCCTTCTGGACATGGTCCTGCAGACCCGGCTATGGATAGCCCTGCTTGAGCCATGGTTGGGCCAGATGACCTCCAGAGGTCCCTTCCAGACTCAACCATTCTGTGATCACATCAGAAATAACCAAAGATATGGGTGTCATAAATAGTTTTCAAATCCCTGTGGAATTTAAATTCCTGTGGAAGGATCACTAATTTATAACCATGGCAGCCAGGTGAAGTTCCCGACGACTGGAGAAATGGTAAAATAACCCCTATTTTCAAGAAGGGGAAAATGGATGACCCAGGGAATTACAGACCAGTCAGTCTCACCTCTGTGCCTGGCAAAATGCAGCAGATTCTCCTGGAAGGCACACTAAGGCACATGGAAAAAAACAAGGTGCTTGGTGATGCCCATCGTGGGCTCACTAAGGGGAAATCCTGCCTGACCAATTTGGTGGTCTTCTATGATGGGTCTACGGAACTGATGGACAGGGGTAGAGCACCTAACGTCATCTACCTCCATCTGTGCAAAGCATTTGACACTGTCCCACATGACATCCTTGTCTCTAAATTAGAAAAATATCAATTTGATAGGAGAACCACTTGGTGAATAAAGAACTGGCTGGATGGCCGCACACACAGAGCTGTCCAGCTGGAGACTGGTAACAAGTGGTGTCCCTCAGGGATCAGTGTTGGGACCAGTCTTATTCCACATCTGTGTTGGTGATATGGACAGTGGAATTGAGTGCGCCCTCAGCAAGTTTGTGTGGTTCGGTTGATATGCTGGAGGGAAGAAATGCCATCCAGAGGTACCTTGACATACTTGTGAGGTGGGCTGACGCCAACCTCATGAAGTTTAACCATGCCAAGTGCAAGGTGCTACACCTGGGACGGAGCAATCTCAGGCACAGCTACAGTTTGGGTGGAAAAGAGATACAGAGCAGCCCTGTGCAGATGGAACGGGGGGTGTTGGTTGATGAGAAAATGAACATGAGCCAACTTCAGTGTGCACTTGCAGCCCAGAAAGCCAACAGTATCCTGGGATGCATCAAAAGGAACATGACCAGCAGGTCAAAGGAGGTGATCCTGCCCCTCTACTATGCTCTTGTGAGACCTCACCTGGAGTACTGTGTGCAGTTCTGGTATCCTCAACATAAAAAGGCCATGGAACTGTTGGAACAAGTCCAGAGGAGGGCCACGAGGATGATAGGGGACTGGAGCACCTCCCATATGAAGATAGGCTGAGAAAGTCAGGGCTGTTCAGCCTGGAAAAGAGTGGAGACCTCATAGCAGCCTTCCAGTATCTGAAGGGGGCCTATAAGGATGCTGCACAGGGACTCTTCATTAGGGACTGTAGCGATAGGACAGGGGGTAACTGATTAATATAGGAAAGTTTAGATTGGATATAAGGCAGAAGTTCTTTACTGCAAGGGTGGTGAGGCATTGGAATGGGTTGCCCTGGTAAGTTGTGAATGCTTCATCCCTGGCAAGTTGTGAATGCTTCATCCCTGGCAGTGTTCAAGGCCAGGTTGGACACAGCCTTGGGTGACATGGTGTCCCTGCCCATGGCAGGGGTGTTGGAATTGGATTATCTTAAGGTCCTTTTCAACCTTAACTATTCTATGATGCTATGATTCTAAAATATAGCATAACAATGAAACATAGCTGCATGAAATTTTAGTAGATTCTTTCTGAATAATAAAACCTCCTGAAAGTTGTAGTGTACTTAGAGAGAGCATACAAAAAGTGCAAACTTAATTTCTTATATTTCCTGCTTTACGGAATTAAATTGCTTGAGGGTGTGCCAGAAATATAAAGCACAACCCACGAGATGTTCATGCAATTTACAGAAGGCTTTCCGATCTCACTAAAGACTTCAGGAGAGGAGAACTTCTTAAATTAGTGTAGCTCTTTTATGTGAGAACAACTCAAAATCATTCAGTTAAACATATTGGCAGTAGTTATGAACCTCAAATAAGCAGCAAAGGATGTATCTGAATGTACAACTTTCATACAAAATATTATTAGGGGCTGTGTATATGTGACTGAGCTAGCCATTGTTTAGGACATCCTGAAGGAAATCATCATTGCTAACACTGGCATTACAAGTGGAATGTATTTCTTAAATTCTTGTTTTCCAGTTTGCGTTAACTTCATGCGTGCAGATGTTTTGTACAATTTATGCATGCTTTAGTTTTCTACATGTTATTTTCTAGAAACTGCTAAAATAATTGGATCAAGACACTGTTTCTCAAAAGGCAAAAATAGCAAGAATACTGCTGAGTTATTAAGTTTGATTTTCAGTAATATATGTTGTTTTCATCAAAGCAAAACTTGCAGACTTTTAAAGTATTATTTCAAATTCAAGTGTCTTTATGCTGGCAGTAACATGAGATATTTTATTTTGAAAAAAAGTTTGTGGAAAAATAAGTTTGAACTTTTTGGCAGTGTAAGTACCATGTCACCTTTATCTCCTCATCTTCATCAGTGAACTGATGGTCTTAGTGAGTGTACTGAAAGATCTGAATATACAAATGTGCCAGGCATACACTTCTGATACGGACTTCCTCAATAATTTTATAGGGTCTGAAAGGAGAACTTTATCACTAAATTAGTGGCAGGATCGAGGCCTGTAAGTATTCCAGTGAACGACAAAGCAATACTGAATTGAAGGTTGTAGCTCCTGAAATGTTCAGAAGCAACTGGAGTAATAGTAGTACTGATATTGCATTTTGATATACTACAAGTTTTGCATTTGTGCCATCTATCTAAAAAAAAAAAAATGCCTCCTGGTTACATGGTAAAAATTTGCAGAAAGTGGAATGACTTCAGCTTAAATTTACATCAGTGCAACTGAAGTAACAAAATTTGCTTTTAGAAATTGATACTAGTTGACAGAAAAGCAGGAAAGGCAAATTTCTATTCTCTAGTTCATACAAGTGAAGTGTGGTTTGTTGAAATTTTTCCAAAATACAAATGATCTCTCCAATCAATAAAATATGTCCAATGCATATTTACTTTTAGCTCAGTATCTTTATCAGTCACAACAAATAAAACCATAACTCACCAGTGACTACGTTAATCGAATTATTCTGAAATTGGCTGTACCAAACCATACAAATGAAAATCTGGATCAGTTAGGCAGCAAGTTGTTATTTATAACTTCATTTAATTGTTTACATTCCTGAATTAAAAAATATTTACCTCAGAGTGTGAAAAGTCAGGGCTATTTCCAGGGCAGAATGGAAATATGATCTTGAACCTAATGGATTTAACCCCTTAGGAAAGTTTCTTTCATTATGAACAACAACAAAAAGTCTCTGGATGTACTTCTCTAATTAACCTCCAGATAATCCTGAGTGACACTTACTTTAATAGATTTATAGGTCAATCAAATATCACTATCTGGTTAGAGTATGATCTGGTTTTCAGAGGGAAAGCATCTTACTAAAAGACAAAAATTTGCATAATCAGTTTGACAGAGGATGGAGGTCGAAGACATTTTGTATTTCTTACTGTCACTCTTAAGGCAAGGATATTTGTCATAGTGAACAGAGAACAATCCTTCTCAATCCAACCCTTGATTTAATTGGCTGGTGGACCTTGAAATTTTGGTTCAGGGAACCATCTAAAATTAACTTAGTCTGCACAAGAAATTCTAATGTGGAGTTAACCTGCTTGTCACAGTGTTAGCAGAGAGGAGATGACAAAGGCCAAACAAGCTGAAAAGGTGGTATGGTAGTTCCCGACATGAAGCTTGGATGCAGTAAAAATCTATGCAGAGTTTTAGAGCTGGGTTTCTAAAGTTACCAAACATTTGCTTTGCACTACAGAGCAAACTTGTACAGACAGAGGGAAACCAAAAGTCTTATTTAGCTTGCCTAAGTATTCAGTGATCTCTAACACTCAGATCTTATGGTCACCTCCAGGATTTCTCCCACTGGCACTGGTGGGCTCTTGATCTTTAAATCCACAAAGAATATGTTATTATAAAATGGGAAGAGTGCAGGAAGATTTTTGTATCCTAATTACATTTTTATTTGCAAAAAATGATTTTCCAGGTACATTGTAGAGTACAGTTTCACCCTCCAAGTTAACTCAAAATAACCCTTTTAGATGTGGTCATGGTGGACAATAGCTGGCAGCTGTTGCAGAAAAATTAATAGCATCCATGTGTAAATACACAACAATACAATCTTTATTTTCATAATAACATAATATTTTTCCTTGCCTCATTCAGTATTCAGTGTTCAGTGTTCACTTAATGAACCCTTATTGCAATGATTCATTTTATCGTCTTCATTCCATATGGCCCTTGGCATAACTACTGTGTTATATCAGTTTCCTAAATAGTTTTTCTATAAAATCCCTCACTAAAGTACATGAGTGCAGGTATTATTAATTAGAGAAAATATAAGAAGTATTAATTAATTTACCTTCACAGCTCTTGGCATGCTTCCTGTTGTACATGCAGACTATACCTACATTGTTTAACCTTGGAGCAATCAGGCTCAACTATGACATTGGCACACTGCCCAATCCAGGAAAACTATAGCTGGGATCTATGCATATCATAGAGTGCTTGCATATCATATACATAGTGCTTTGCCTTAAGTCTTTTTGTGAACCAGTCTCCACGATTTGCCTGCCTTCCATGAAATACTGCTGAAGGCCATTTTGGGGTGTACAGGAGCAGCTTTCAGCATGAGTATAGACACATCTATAATTATACTGCTGCATTTACACAGCTGTTGGTGGTGTATTTGAACACAGCACAAAGGCTAGCCTTTGGGCACTTCATATTATTATATGCTACCTTACACCATCAGAGCACTATACTACTGACATCAGCTGCTGCAGTCACTCAGACCCCCTTGAAATTTCAGACTTGGGCCTAAATAAGGAGTCCACAAAATTAAAAAGTGGTGGCCACTTATGAAAAAGTTGACCTTAAATGAAATGTCAGCTATCAGAAAGAGCTCTAGATGAACAGAAAACAGTCTCCAGAACAACACTCACATATCTAAGTCTTTGTGTTTCCTATAAATCTGATGGCATTGAATAGCTTTTTTTGTCAATGGAATGAGGTAAAACATTATGAGTTGAAGTTGATTATTGTTTTCTGAAGATGTATTGCTCATCAGAAAGATGTATTCAAGAACATTTCAATAAGAAACAAACATGGCATTCTAAACTAAAGTGACTTAGATAAGTAACTCGCATTGTTTCCTTAATATATCTGTCATACACACCCTTTATCAGTGAAAACTGTGTACACATTTCTTGCAGCAGTATCTTTGGATATGCATAGTGTAGTTTAAACTATTCTAAGCATGCAAACAGAATTAACTTTTGCCATTCAAAGCAAGATACCTACTTTACTGCTATTTACTATGAGAGTATTAGAGACAAAAAGAAAGATCACATTAGGGGTCCAGCTTAATCTGATACAATGAAATAGGAAGAAATATTCTCTATTTCTCATACTCCTCATGTAGACATATACTTTTTGTAAAGGATTGTTTTCTTCTGCTTTCTTTCTTCCAAAGGGAAATATCTGTGCTTGCAGAAAGTAGTACAAGTGAAGTGAGCTTGGAGAGCTGTAGGTCTGCTGGGAGGACTTAAAAATTGGACCTGTCTCTGATAAGCTGATGGTTGGTATCACCACCCAAATAGATTCAAAGTTTCTTGGAAGTACCACACACCTACACAGACTATGCAGAATTATTTCTGCACATGCACAGACATCCCAAATAGATCAAGTCTCGCACATGTGTAGACCACTTGTGAAGCACATGGACAACATGCTTCTTTTGAGGCACCACATCTGGTAGCTGTAGAACTTATTTTTAGAGTATGCAATCTCCTGAATTCCCCCGTTGATCATAATAGTTTTGATAATGAACTATTGAAGTATGTACTTTTTCTTGCTCTGGTAATTATCCTAGATATTATTGTAGATAGACAGCTATCTTACTTTGTGGTAGATATACAATCTTTACCATGAATTTTGCAGTAAGAGTTGCAATACTTTGTAATGTATGACACAGCTTTCCAACCTCAAAACTTTTACCAAGACCTTTGTTTCTATCTTTCTTGATGTTTTAATTTGCTTTTGACAGATGTCAAACATCTGATGTAAGTTTACCTAACTGAAGTTCTTCTGTTTCTTTTTTAGGTAATGTCTTTCTTTTTCTATTATTCCATACATTGCATTATGAAGAATGTGTCCTTTTCAATTATAGATAGTGACTTTATCTTGAATTATACACATTATAGGCAGAATACTAGTAAAATTACTGTCAACATAAAAAAATTTTGAGATGGGTGTAATCAAATTATTGGATGATGTTCCTAAAACAGTCACTGAGTTGCAATGATGAGCCAGATGCTGAGCTGTGCTCTCTCTCCCTGTCTGATGATTGTTTTGGAGTTCACAGGCAAAAATCACTGTGTATTTTTCCTCATTTGTGATTTGAAAGATAACCATGCAAGTTCTAGTGAACAGTCTCTGTTGCTAGTACAACATGAATTTACTGTCAGTTTCATATTGCCTTTTCACACTTTTAGATTGTAGAGGGGAAACCAGCTCACTTTCCTCTCAGCATGTACAGTTTTGCTTCTATGAAAAAGCAAAAAATGCATCTTGTCTGTCTGTATAATTCAATTTTTTTTTTTTTGTCCTTCTGATGTTACAGCTTTGCATTTGCATTTCAGTACCCTTCTCTGTCATGAAAACAGATGAACAGAGGAGTAACTATTTCTTTTTAAGAAGTGTCTTCCTAACATAACAAAAATTGTTAGTGAAACAGAAATTGCCAAGCTTTTTGACCCTTTAAGATGTATTTCAATATTTTCTTTCAGTGGAGAGCCACTGAATAAATCCACATTCCTCAGAGATTGTATGTTTGCTTACACAGGGCTTGGGCGGAAGGGAAGGAAAACATGACAGCACCTTCATTAACTGTTCAGAAACAGGAGCTGTTCCACAGGTATATGGATTTTATCTGGGTGAAAAGCAGAATCCTGATACACTACTGTTTGTATGGCTGAAGCCGCTTGGCCTCACAATCCATATGACAGGAAATGTCCTTGAGAAAATATTATTTGGTTTATTATTCCCACCGTTTATGGTGATTTACAGATTTCTTTGGACAAGTTTAAGATCTTACAAATTTTATCCTGGTCTCCATAGAATATCCCACTCTACTGATAGTGTATCAAATTCAACATCTGGTAAAAATCAGAGGAGGGGTAGTATAATTAGACCCTGAAAGCCTGTGTGTATTAGCTTCCATCCTGTTAATGTAATGAAAGTTCTTACCCTCAAACTTTTGTCATAGATTTATTCCTAATACATAAAGCTAAAGCCTCCAGAGTGATAAATTATGAAATAACCATAGCACATGTATTGAGCATTCCTGAAAAGCTGCTTATAAGTAAGAAGTCAAACTATCCCAAATTAAACCACACTATTACGTTGTTGCATTGGCTATTATTTAAAGTAAAACTAATAATAGGGAAGAAAGTAGAAAATATTTTATATTATTGCCATCATGTTCTAGAAAGAAAAAAACGCTGAAACTAAACTGCAGCCAATGATGTTTGGATTTTCAAAAAAATTAATTGAATAGTACTTTGGTGAAGAAAAAGGTATGATTCACTGTGGTTTTGTATTCTTGATTCTTACAGGTCTCAGTTTGGATCTGCAATTTTTCTTCTTTTAACAAAAGCTATTAAAAAATGTAAACATTTCATTATACTGAACTTTTTACGACAAACATTTGGGCACAGATCTATTGTAAATGGGTTAGAAGGAGATAAATCACTCTCCTTGGCACTTCCCATGGTTTGCCAGCTTTAGTAGCCAGCTTCTGCAGATGCCCTTCCTGGCACCAAAAAGCGGGAGCCTGCAGGAAACAAAAAAAAAATAAAAATCCAGATTTCTCCTGATGCCCATGAAGGCTTTGTTTGCTGTAGGAGAACACCATGTGCTTTGATAAATGCCACCGTGCTGAATAGGCATGGTAGGCACTTTAACTCTGTGACCTTCTTGAAGTTGACCGTTTCCCCCTAGACTCTTTGACATCCCCTATAACATAGACTGTCAAAACTTCTAAAGTAAAAGAGAGACGTATTTATTTTACTGTTACGTCTTCCTTCCTCTGTGCATATCTCAGGTGTCCTGGCATTCTCCTGGACAATTTCATATGCTTTATTGTTTCGATCAGGTGTCTGCAAGGCTTTTTTTTATTTGAGGGAGTGCATTCTTTGCACAGCCCCATTCTGTCACCTTGACATTTCATACGTTCCATTATTGCCCAGCCTAATTTCTAGAAATTATTCAGAAGAATTTTGTAGTCTCTTGCAGTATAAACATTGCTATTGTTACATATACTGTACTTGGAGAAACAGCTTTTGTTTTAGGGAATTGTTTTTAAAGGCGTATTATCCACATTAAAAAATAAAAACAAAAGGCAAAAACTTTATCAAGTAACAGGTATGTACATTTAAACACATCTGAAGATTTTGCATACAAAGCCACTTACAGAACTGCTTTTGTAACACTAAGTAAAACACTTATTCTCCCATAAATACATTCAACATATTTTATCTGAATTTCATTGATTCATAATCTTTTACATGGGTAGAAATAGGCATTTGTGACTTGATGCATAGATGAAATATGGAGTTGAGAAGATACATCAATAAAGAAACCTGAGGCACAACTGTTAACTCATTCAGATGTTCAGATACCAGCTTCAGAAAGCAAGCAAAGGGTTAGTAAATATCATTCATTCTTCAGGAGAATGTACGAGTGATTCAGAACATACTAGATCAACTGTGTTGAAGATTTAGAATTTAATATGTCAAAATACAGAAACCTTGTGGCTTTTAAAGAGTGGTGCTGGAGTAAATTTGCATTCTATTATTTCCATATTATGCCACATAGGCCTTGGTAATGACTGCAGAAAGCAATTCCAGATGAGTTATGCTTGTGAAAACACTCTTACGTGGCTGCTGCTCACAGCAACAGCCTTATACTTGTCCAGGTAAACTACAGTGACAGGTACCAAAGACTTCATGTGATATTAAATTGTTTATGCCTCTAAGAAATGTCGAAAAATGAGCACTATCAGGCTTAAACACTGGACTTTATTTTCATAAAGACCTGATATAACAAACATCACCAAGATCCCATTTAGCTCCATTGTCCACAGGCAGAGTAATGTAGCTCTCGAGGTACACAGTGTGCTGCTGCTGCCCCCTTAAGACAAGTAAACATGAATAATTGTATGTGTGCTGTACTTTGTCTACATTTTTTTCACAGATCCTTCTCTACGAGCTATTAAAGAGTGATTACAGTAAGACACTTGCCTAGTTTAAGCTCATGCAACAATAAATTCAGTCTGTTACAAGACCTATGAAAAAATAAGGTTTAGTTTAGGGGCTTCAGCTAATATGACAACTAAATACCTTTTTTCTGTCAATTCATATTGGAAGCTCTAAGACAGCAAGGCACAAACTGTGAAAACAAAGATATAGTTAAAACTACCAAAACTTGAAGAGCTATTAGAAAAGAAAAAAAAAAGGTTCAGTCCCTACCCATGCACTTTAGGATGACATACAGCTCAGTAACCTCAGTAGGCCATGAGTGAAACCATAGCAAGGATGAGTTATTATCACTTTCTATTCCTGTAACCTTTGTCAAGAGACCTGATTAATGTTTGGTCATTTGCTCCCCTCTTTAAATTTTGTCTAAGACTTGGATGTTAGAATTTTAATGGCTACTTATAGATGTCCTTTGAAACTGAATTGCATAGGGTAGTATTCTGACCTAGACTGATGTTCTCCATTTTCACTTGGTTGTTCAACTCTGCATCTTTTAATTGTGTTCGACCAGACATAGCATGGAAAGCAGAAAAGTTAACTCACTAAGTATAAAAGGATGAGGTTTTGTCTTCCTGCTCTCTATTGAAAAATCTAGCATCGCAAGGCCACAGAGGCACAGGGGGTCTAAATATCTGTAATTACTAAACCTATAAGAACTGTAAAGCCTGGTGGTTTCAATAGTTTCTGGTGACTTCTAAGTTATAGAACAAAAGGTGTGCTCCAACTTAAAAGTGAATACAACTAATTAAAAAAAAAAAAAAAAAGCAGGGTAGCATGACACTAACCTCCCATGTGCATGTTTGAAGAAACTTCCAGATGCTAGTCTTTTTTGTATCACTCTTAACTGTACATGCAGGCATCACTGTGGGAAAAACAATCTATTCCTGATCATGAGTGCATTCAAGTACTAATGCACATTTTTAAGGACAAATTGAGAATATAAGGTTATACACTTTCATAGCAGAAAGACATAGAGTGGTACAGTCCCAACTTCTGCACATAAAAATATTCTGCTTAGGGATAAGTAGCACTGGCAATTACACCTGTTTATTCTTGCTGAGTATTATATGTCAGGTACACTGTAAACTCAGACTATAAAGGAAAAACTATTCTGTCGACTGTCCTCCAACAACCTATTGAACCAATTGAAGTACTACAGTTTCTTTTCATACCCTGTGGCAGAAATACAAAAACTTCTGGACAGTCTTTTGTTAGAATTAAAAGTCATATAAGGTCTGGCTAAACATTCCCATCTTGTTGTTCAGCAAAATAAAGTAAATGAAATCTGTTGTGTTTTTACTGTACATGAACAAATGAAAATAAAATGTCTCTGTGAATAATTGTTAAGATTCAGCGGTATTGCCACTATCAGTACGGCCACAAAAGCACCAGTGTTTCTGGTAAATTAACCAGAATGATGACCTGGCAAAGCTATGAAAGTCACCTGAAAGCTCACCTGTGTTCCTCCATATAGTGTAGCTGTTTAATAAAAGGTGTATAGTCTCCATTTTACCTGTATGTAACAATCTTTAGACCATCCCTGCAACCGTACTATTGTTTTGACTATCTAAAGCTGCTCATTAGAAATGTAAACCTATATATGTTGTTTGTCTATTGACACACACACAAAAATACTGTTTGTTTATTTAATACTCCTCTAAACATTCAGTGTATTTTTCAGAGGCAGCCATAACTCGAAATGCTAACTCTGTGGCCAAAGTGGAATGCTTCATGTGCTGAAGTATTTCAAATGCATTTGCTGCAGCAAAATCACAGCACATAAATCAGCTCTTGAGGACCCCAAATACACAACAGTACAACAAAGTGAAAATTTTGATACAAGTCTGTGAAAGTTTTGAATTATTATTTACGAAGCTGTTACAAAAAAATTCAATGACATTTCCCATAATTTTACAATACAACTGTGAACAAATCCAAAGTGGGAAAAAGGAAAAAAATTGATATACACTTTGTTCAGAAATATTCATGTGTTTCCAATTTTACCTGAGTGAGATGGAAGAACACCATGTCAGTGGAACACAACGCTGAGTGCTTGTCAGTAAGCAGCTCTCAGAATGGCTGCTGCATTTTCATAAGTAAAGAGCAGTCCCTTCTACAGCATGGCACTTCAAGCCAACCAAAACAATGTAATGTTCTTTATATAGCTTTTGTCAGAGATATGTTCTCTTTTCATAAAAAGAAGAAAAAACACATTTTGAAGGATATTTAAAATATTTTTCTCTTGCTCTTCTGACCACATTTTTCATTTGCCTTTCATTGTCCATTTGGTTTTGATATGTTTCTTTCTGCTTGTCCAGTTAATGTGCCTGAGCTAGGTTTTGTACCTTTCTGTGTATTTACAAAATCCCATACATTATGTGAAGTTTTATTCATCACAGTGGAGAATTCAACATTTTGGGCTGGGCATATTTTCAATGCTCTCTTTGATACCATAGCACTGTAGTTGACAGCTTTATCCAAAGCACTTTCTAATATAACATCACATGTAGATTCCCTCATGCTGTAAGTACTAATTTACGCAGAAAACTCTCATATGAAGCTTCCTTTAAAACTGTGCAAACCTCTCTTATTCCAATACTTCAATGTCATTAAAAAATGTTAGGGTTCATTTTATGTTTTGTTAATGAAATTTCAGTCTTTCAACTATTACAATCATCTTTGTATTTTAGTGTATTTTAACATTTCATTTCAGCATGCAGAACAATGATGTGCTGGCGGTGCAAAATTTTGTATATAGGAGTGCTTAAAACCAATGATTCAGTATTACTCACAAAGGAAGGGATTTACTGTATCAAAATCTTGCTCAGAATATGAATCACATTTCTACAACTGTGTGCCATAAATAACTGCTTTCAACATGCGACTGTCACAGTTTCATGGCATGTTCACCTTATCAGTTTGTGCAAAGCATAAGGCACTGGAGGTTCTGTGTTTTTATTACTTTTTATTGCTTGATTCTGTTCTTTCTTCCTGTATAATAAATAAATCTAAATTAATCAAGCAATTGTAGCATAAAACTGATACCTACATGGTTTATGAATCAGAGTCAAGCTTACTTCCATGACAGGGTGGCACTATCCCTTGCAGATTGTTTCATATCATTTGCTTCAAAGGCGTGGGCTAGTCATTTCTCATGTGCTCTCCAGTCTCGCGCTTCAGTGTAATTACCCTTCTTCTCTTAACCTGTCATATTAGATATTTTTTCCTATTTATCTGTACAATGGAATATCAGCTAGACTATATGCTATGACTATTTCTTAACAGGGAAAAATAAATCAGTGCCTTCCTGGCTTTTGAACTCATGCAAGTGGAGATATCCAACTTACTGCACTTAAATCATCAGGCGAGCTCATTTCTTGACTTATTGGAATACTTATGGTCCATTATTAATCTCAGCCAAAGGGGGGCTTCCCTTCTAGTGTTTAATTCTGTGTCTACTGGTTAATTTTGTGTGGGTATTCATCTTCATTATGCATAGAGAAGTACAGAAGTACTCAGCAGTCAGAGGAAACCAAATTTTGTGAGCTCCTTTGAAGCTTTGTATGTAACACAGACTTTTATCAAGCAAAAAATATTGCATTGTTAGATATTGATTTTGATATTTAATTTGTAGAATGTGTTTTAGTCTGGCCATTTTAAGATAGCCTTTTTGCTATTGCAAATAATTCTAGCTACAATTTAGATAATTGGACATGAAAGTACCCTGTTAATTTGGAAAAACATCTATCTGGATGTCAAATAAAAAAATGTGTACATCAGTTATTTAACCTCACAAGCTTAAACTGAAAATAAAGTTCATTTGCATAATACTGTCACTGTTATCTCTAGGTTAATTTTGCATTTGCTTCTGATCAATCTTTCATTGTCAAGTTTGCAGTTGTAAGCACTTGTTCCACATTCCCTTGTTAGCTGACTACTGTTAAAAATCAGTGTTATTTACCAGTTGGTTTTATTAAAATCATTGGGGATTGACTGGAACTTTTGGGGTCAGTCATAGTAGACGCTGACTCTTTAGCACACAGGATAAATAGTACTCTAGTGTTGTTTTAACAATATAAAATAGAACTGGGTGGTATCAAGGCAATTGGTTGGAGGATGGGGAGACAAAACTCAGTGTTCTGTTGACTGGTTAAAAAGATGTGTACTCTAGGTATGTGTACTACAGCTTTAAGAAATTCTACTGCACAGTGGAGTAGCTTATAAGCTATACACTGTGATTATTTCTTAACAGGGAAAAATAAATCAGTACCTTCATTAGGCAGGGATGGCTGGAGAGTGAATTCAAGACATAAGCATCTGATCATGCATATTGCTTCACTATTACCTTATTTCTTGGCATAGTTTTGGTCTAGCATTTTGGGGAGACAGACTGAAAACAGGAAGGAGTGGCTGATAGACAAAATATTTATGCTGTGTTTTGGAGGGACGATGAAAGGCTGGAGAAATGGACTGACAGCAAGCTCATGAAGTCCAACAAGTGGAAGTGAAAAATCTTGCAATTGGGGAATACCTGGACATTTTAAGGAAGACCTGGGCACCAGCACATGCTAGAGGCAGATCCATTCTTTGCAAGGTTGCAAAGAAATCACTGCGAGTACTGGTTGGCAAAAAGTTGACTATGAGCCAGCAAAGTGTTCTCTTGGTAAAGGCAGCCAGCAGCACATTGTGCTGCATTAGGAAGAGCATGACCAGCAGTTTGAGGGTGTCTCTCTACTCAGAAGAGGAATCACAGCACCTCTGGATTACTGCATCCAGTTCCAGGCTCCCCGGGACCAGGGAGCAATTCCATCAAAGGGCCATGATGCTGGGAGCATGTCTCATAAGGAAAGGCTGAGAGCTGGGACTGTTTGTCCAAGAGAAAAGAAGACTTGTCAGGAGATATTAACACCTGAAGGGGTGGTGCAAAGAAGATGGATCCAGAGTTTTCTCACTGAGGAAAAAGCAGCAATAAGCACAAATTAAAAATGAAGGAAATTCCACCTGAACACAAGAAAACATTTAATTTTTATATATTTTATTTTATTTTTAATTTTGGGGGTGGTCAAACATTGGCACAAGTTGCCCAGAGAAGTTTTAGACTGCCAGTCCTTGGAGTTATGCAAAACATGACTAGATATAGTCCTGGATAATCTGCTCTTTCTGACCCTGCTTGAGCAGTGTGTTTGGACTAGACCGTATCTCAAGAGGTTCACTTCCAACCTACGGATTTCTGCGATTCTGTGAAGTACAGTTTAGGAAAGTGCAGCATATCATCCTAACAAGCAGTGAGTATGAAACTGCACCATGTTAGGCAACTTCACCAAGCCATGGTCCTTTAGCAGTACATTTTTGCTCTTTCCAGTACTCCCCTATGCATAAGAATGCAACATCCCAGAGGAGGAACCTAAAAATCAATTAAATTATGAAATCATGCTCAGATTATATGATTCCCACATTTACATCATTTCAGGTTTTATGGATCTTAAAAAAGGAAATTAAAACATAAAAAAAAAAATTGCAACTATGCCATAAGACCATTACATGAGGCTCAGGAGAGACCCAAACTAGTTCCTCATAATTGTGGGTACAGTCAGGTTGTGAGAAAGCCAGAACAATCTCTGGCCTTGTTTTACTTGGTAGCAGAGTTGTTTAGGGACCTGTTTCAAGAACTTTTTCATAAGAGTCTTAAAAAAAGGAAGTAGGTTTGTGCACTATGTCTGCTGTTCAACTGTGCAGTCTACTAAGCCTTAAGAAAGACATGGAAAAACTCACAAACTTATGAATCACCCAGATTTTTTAAATCATTTTTTCATCCTGAAAACTTCCCCAGATACCACAGAGACTAAACAAGACACTGAGCTGATTTTAGTAAGTACACTCCTTCACAAAATATCAATTTAGCATTTTCATAAAAGTGTCCTTTTACTTTGCATAAAGTATGCAAGTTTATTATTAAGGATTTTTTTCCAGCTTGTTTCTTGTTTATTATATGTTACTATATATAATGATATTACAGCTGCAGGTATGTAGTAAAGAAACTTTCAGAGTTTAAAAGAACTTCTTTCTTTCTTCTTTTCTTCACTCAGATTTGCTAAAAATGAAGTGTAATTAGACCTGTTCTCCAATATTGTAGGTGTAAAAGACCAAAAATAGGAAATTAAGCTTTGTGTGACTTTTCTAAGAATTACCATCTTTAATTCAACCTTCTAATTTTAAATCCTGATGGTAGGTAAAATACAAGAAGCAGTTCCTGTGTCCTGCAGGCATACAGTGCAGAGTTACTGCGACCTTTCTGTACTGCTTTAGTATAGATACTGGTGTGCGCCGCTGTACACAAGTCTGATAGTAGTCTCTTGTGTTTTGTCTCCTTGATGGTAATTAGTGTATGTAGACAACATTCTGGATTACATTCATCTTGATCTATGAAAAAAAAAATAGGAATTCATTCAGAAAACAGTACGTTTTCTCCTCTACTTTCATTTTAGAAATTATTTTAATAATAAATAAAGTGTTTGTTTTTTTTAATCATTAACAGTGAGAGCATAGTGACCAGATTCAGCAATAAGTAACTAAGATCTGGACCATTTTTGTCATAAATAGAAACTGAAATAAATTTAAAACAAGGTAATACAATAAAACTGAAACAATACTCTACTTTTACTGTACCTGAATATATACAGAGAATAAGTAACTCTAATGAATCTTGACTGAATGAATTTTAGCTCTGTCCTGGGTTTAGCAGTGGCAGTCATTTTTCTCTTTCTTGGTAGCTGGTGCAGTGCTGTGTTTTGACTTTCAGCTGGGAACAGAGTTGAAAAACAATGATGTTTTGGTTTGGCCAAGGACTTTGTGAGCCTCATGCTCTGCCAGGGAGGAGGGGGAGCCGGGAGGGAGCAGAGACAGGACACCTAACCCAAACTGACCAAAGAGGTATTCCATACCACAGCACGTCATGCACAGGAGGTAACTGGGAGTGGCCCAGAAGGGGCTAGAAGAGACTGTAGAGTTGGAGGAGGTATCGGTCGGTGCTTGGTCAGGCTGGGGGGGGGGAATTTATCAGTCGCCTGGTGATGGGGTGTTGTATTCTCCTCCCTTGTTATTTCCTTTATCATTACTATTATTGGTGGTAGCAGTAGTGATTTGTGTTATACTTTAGTTACTAAACTGTTCTTATCTCAGCCCATGGGAGTTGCATTATTTTGATTCTCCTCTCCGTCCCTCCGAGAGTAGGGGGAGGGCAAGAAGTGGGGGGGGAGTGAGTAAAAGCTGTCTGTCTGGGATCAAACCAAGACAGTTCTTTTGGCGCCCAACGTGGGGCACGAAGGGGTTGAGATAACGACAGATCTGACCGTCACAATGCTGATTTATTGGATCTCAGAGTTGTTCCTCTTGATCTCACAGCTTCAGAATGTTGTAATTTACTTAGAGCCGGTATTTGCTGTGTTAGTGTTTATCAAGTGTGGGGCTTGGGCTAAGGTTCCTGTCTCACTGTACTTTATGGCAATCACTTGTAATACGGGCGGGCTCCAGCAGCAGGACGGGACGGACGTGGCCGTGGACTGGTCCCTGGCCGTCCGGCTGCTCCTCACCGTCCTGGCCCTCGCCCTCGCCTCCGTCTGCGTGAGGCTCTGGGAAGCCGAGGGGGTGCGGCCCCGGGAGCCGGCGGCTGCTGAAGCGGCCCGGGAGAGCGGCCCCGGGGACCAAGCGGGAGCGGGACGGGAGGCCGCGGGGGGACGGCTGCCGGTGGAGGAGGTCGGGGCGGTCGAGGAGCGGGAGGAGGCGGCGGAGGAGCGGAGAAGGCGGCGGAGGAGCCGAGCCCCGCGGCCGAGCCCAGCCCCGCGACGGCCGAGAGCATTCCCCGGAAGCCGCCCGCCGAGCCCCAGGAGGACGCAGGAGACCCCGCAGCATTTCCCAGCAAGGCAGAGGAGGAAGAGCTGGACTCAGGAAAAGAGAAGCTGGTGGTGGGAGAGCCGGCAAGCACAGCAGCTACACCAGCCCCAGTGACAAGTACAGCAGCATCGCTTGAGAGTTCTGAAGGTTTTGGATGGCATTTGGGTACCCTTGGGACCTGCCTGCTGATTGTGATGGTGTTCACTATGTTGGCACACATGCAGAGTGTGTTTTACCCACCACCATTGTGTCTGATCCCAAAATTTAAGCAGAGTCGGGTTTGGGTCTTGTCTGGGGTTAGACAACAATATGGGAGGACCAAGAGGTTTTCCCCAAGGCTGGAGAGTCATGAGTGGCAGGGCATGTGGGACAGTATGGGCAAGTATCTAGTCCACTGGGCCCCTCCAGTGCTTTGGAAACATTGGAGATGGAAGGACAGTGAATTATTTTGAGCCTGGTGGGCCCATGACCCTTAAGGCCATCAGAGCAGAGATGTAACATAGAGATGGACTCATGATCGAGGGGTGGACTTAGCAATGGACACTTGCCCAGGTTATTCACAAGTGTGAGCACTGCACACAGCCTCTTGTGCTCTGAAAGACTGTTACAAGGGATGGAGCTGGGCATCATGGACCAGATGGACTCAGCAGCTTTATAAGGACTGGTCCATGCATTACGATGAGAGTGCACTTAGATAAGAGTGATGGTATATTGAAAATGTGGGATCTGAGCATGACATGAATGGTATGGAATAAGGAGTGGATAATATCCTGGGTTTAGCAGTAGCAGTCATTTTTCTGTTTCTTGGTAGCTGGTGCAGTGCTGTGTTTTGACTTTCAGCTGGGAACAGAGTTGAAAAACAATGATGTTTTGGTTTGGCCAAGGACTTTGTGAGCCTCATGCTCTGCCAGGGAGGAGGGGGAGCCGGGAGGAAGCAGAGACAGGACACCTGACCCAAACTGACCAAAGAGGTATTCCATACCACAGCACGTCATGCCCAGGATGTAACTGGGGTGGCCCGGAAGGGGCTAGAAGGGACTGCAGGGTTGGAGGAGGTATAGGTGGGTGCTTGGTCGGGCTGGGGGGGCAAGTTATCGGTCGCCTGGTGATGGGGTGTTGTATTCTCTTCCCTTGTTATTTCCTTTATCATTACTATTATTGGTGGCAGCAGTAGTGATTTGTGTTATACCTTAGTTACTAAACTGTTCTTATCTCAACCCGTGGGAGTTGCATTCTTTTTGATTCTCCTCTCCATCCCTCCGAGAGTAGGGGGAGGGCAAGAAGGGGGGGGGGAGTGAGTGAAAGCTGTCTGGCTGGGTTCAAACCACGACAAGCTCATATAGCACATTCAATCCCAACATACTTTCATTTTAGAAACTATTTTAAAAATAAATAAAGTGTTTGGATTTTTTAATCATTAACAGTGAGAGCATAGTGACCAGATTTAGCAATACATAACTAAGATCTGGACCATTTTTGTCATAGATAGAAACTGAAATGAATTAAAAAAAAGGTAATACAATAAAACTGAAATAATACTCTACTTTTAATGTACCTGAATATATACAGAGAATAAGTAACTCTAATGAATCTTGACTGAATGAATTTTAGCTCATATAGCACATTCAATCCCAAAATAATTCTGTGCATGTTATTTTTTCTTTCTGCTTATTATACAACAAAGAATAGAATCATTAGGGGTTTTGCAGTGTATATTCAACTTTTTCATCTGATTCCTAACAAACAACTCATTAGCTTTATTATAACTTTGTTCTTTGAAATACAGAGAAATCTGACCTGTAGAAAGACCATTTTTTAAGAGTATCTCCTTGATATGAATGTTTATTTGTCCTATGTTGTTACTGTTGCTTGAATGACATTCATTTTTGTCTGGTCTTTTTTTTTTTTTTTCTTTTGCAGTGTCAACACAGTGAAGTTTGGGAGAATTTTAATCTATTCCATTTCTTGTTTTAGATGTATTCAGATGTGCAATTATGTTATTGTACTACATATTTTTTATCAGAATACTGCAGTCTTTTGTTTGTTCTCTCATTCTTCCATACATTTTTTTCTAATCCTTTTTTTCCTTTAACTAAGAAACATGAAAGGTATTACTTTCTCTAAAAAACAAATTTCAGTAATATTACCACAATGAAACATGGCTTTATTTTTTACCACCTTTCTGCTTCTTACATTAGTAAGTTCTCGTATTTTAATACACAACACTAAGAATCATCTTTGTTTTTTAATCTTAACCATAAGCTGTGCAGGTAATCTGCACAGTACTTGAAGTAGCAAGTTACATGTGATTATATCAGTGTCAGTTCTTGATGGCATTAATTTACTGCTGTGATGCATAAGAATACCTGGAGCTCCACATCCTAAACATTTCCACTTGTCTCTGATAATGCATTCCATAAGGAAGTGTACTCTAAGATTTATGAAATCAAGCTGGTGCTCCCAAATAATGTTACCATTTTTAATATTTTCTTTTACAGGAAATGCAAAAATATCTTTTGCATTGGCTCCACCACTGTTTTCTTTGCTCTTATGACAAGTATTTCCTGCTAAATGATGATAAACATTTACCTGCCTTTCTCATACCACCAATGAAAATTTTCTGTATACCAGGCTAAGAGAACTCTCTTAAAGAGCTTACAGTGTGACCACTGAAAACACATTAAGAGAGCACTTATACTTGTAGTTATTTTTATTACTTAATGAGCTCAAATGTGCTAAGCATTTTCCTAACACAGAAACAGACCCCATGTCTTGGGTATTTACTGAAAAGAAAAAGACACAACCCAAACACTGAAAAATACATAATCTAAAAAATCTACAAAAGCTGCAGCTCTGTGAGGTGCATTATCTGAAGAGTAATATTGCATAATAGAATTGTGTTGTGGTTTAAGTGCAGTCAGTAACCCATGCAGCCTGCTCGCTCACCCTACCCCTTTCTTCCCACCCACTGTGGGAGAGACTGAGAATACACTGAGAATATCCCAGTCACTGTGAACAGTAGCATTCAATATTGATAATCCATTTTAAATTTTGGCCTGCAGGAGAACAAGAACAAAACTTAAATTTTACTGATTTCTCCTCTACTTACTACTCATTTTCCAGGAAGAAAGATACAACAGAGAAAATAATATATTGATTAGCATAGCACAGAAAGTCTTATTTTTTCTTTTTTTTCCTGAGTCTCCAGCACTCCTTTACCCTCCATGCTACAAACATGAAACAGAATGAAGCAAAACCATAGATCCATGAATTTAAAATATTATTCTGCATTTTTCCAGACCAACTGGAATTTAAATTCATATTGATAAGTTACAACTTCCTAAATACATGCCTAATGCAGCAATATCGAATTTGTGGGTCACATATGTTACCTCTGAATCCTTAATTATGGCACCAGTTTTACATACTCTATCTTCAGCAAAGACTCAAATGTTTGTCTTTGTTACCTGAAGGAGAATTGTAGGTGAAGTTCAGCTCACAGCATAGTGCCTTCTCAGAGGCTTGAATGGGCACTGTTACACAGTACAGAATATTCCCAATTTAAAATGTTAAATATGTTGCTGATTATAATCAAAACCTTTGAAAACTGAACAGTGAAAAAATAGTCTGGGGACTTTCTTGTCTAATCAAAACTGAGAAGAAATTACAGTAAAGGTACATGTCATATTAACTTTAAAGAACAATTAGAAGGGTTTTACAATTATAGCAAATTAACTAATACATGCTTATTAAAAATATACATCTGCTTTGCTTTGACCATGTTTAGGGGTGCTAGAACTGGACAGTGAGAGAAATATTGTAAAATGTGTCACTGCAATGTCACTGTGCTTTCATGGAAAGCACTTACTCTTATGTATGGACAGGTTTCTGAAGTAGGCTGCTCCTATGCCAGAGCAGATCAGTGTAATCAAAACAAGTCCTTCTTTGGAGAGCGGTAAGTACAATAAAAAAGAAAGTAATATATTTACTGAACAGTAATAGAATGTTTTTTAATAACACTCAGTTTGAAGTATTGTCAAATCTTTCTTAAGGAGTAATGGAAATGCTATGTAAGTAAAAATAGGAAATTATTATTTTCTTCTGCAATAAAATGAATGATAGAATAGTTTATTACTGTTGCCTGAAAATTTATACTGACAAGTATATCCATATAATTCATTGCATGACAAAGAACATTGTATTGTCTTGTCAAAGAAAATCATAACTTTAATTTGAGATGAATTTTAGTTTACTAGCTGATACAGACTTCATAGATCATAGATCTGAGTAACGAAACTAATTTAAAGAGCTAAGATATCACTTCAGCAGTTACCTGATTATAACAACTTAGTTCTTTATCAGGGCTGCTAGCATTTTGAAGAACGTATTCTGCATTAACTGATTCATTTTACAAAATTAAAATAGCTTCCCTACTATCAAGCTTTAAAGTTTAAGTATACCTCAAGGTATCCAGGTTGCTTCAAATACAGGAGGGAAAAAATAACTCAGTCATCCTCTGCTCTGCAAGAATTGTTCTAAAAAATTATGGTCCTTCTGGAGACATTTTAATCACTCATTTTATTTGAATCATGCAAAGCATTTTATTAATAGAATAAGTCCTGAAAGTGTCTCACTTTGTTAAGTAAAATAGGTCTGAGTCGGCGTGGTACACATTAGTACAATGACATGATGTGTAAAAATTGAACTCGCTTAATCTCTTTCACACAGGAGAAAGTGGGGTGTGAAATTACTTCCACAGAGGACAAACAGCACCTTACAAATCACTCACTTTGATGTTTAGGTATGGTTTTGTTCTGTTAGGTTGAAGTGATCCCAGCGCATGTTGTTCTAGCATAACTGACAGCAAGATCATTTCAGAGCTTACTCAACTGTCCACTTTTCCACTCATTTAGGAGAGTGACAAGCATAGAGGAAGCACCTGGAGAAGAAAACCCACAACAACAAAGAAACAAACAAACAAGGAAAAAAGAAAAAAGGAATAACAACAACAACAATAACAATAACAAAATAAATCGAGGAAACAAAAGCCTTAAAACGGTATTTTCATTTTTCAGAGGATCTCTTCTACTACTCAATGATTGCTCTGACAGAGATTGGACACTCAGGATAATAGAAGACTTAAAAGATTGACCCAAATGGATATTTCTCTCTTTGTCTTCGTAACTTTTGCTCAGAAAATGCAAGTACGGAGTAAGTTTTAATTTATTTGATAAAGAGCTCAGTTGCTTCCATTCTTCCCCTTAAGATAAAAAGGGTGTTAGAAAGAAAACCACTAAATATACTGATACAGTAATAGTAATCCTTTTCTTTTGCACATTTTGATTGTCAGAAACTAATGAGAAACCAAATATATCCATAATCCTTAAAGGTTCCAAATTGCATTAAGCCTAATGCAAATTAGCTTAGAATAGGATTGGATATATAATGGTACCCATTATAATAATGAGAAAAGACATGAAACGAAGTGGAAATAGGCAGTTACTCTATTATATTTAACAAGTAGGACATACATATTACTAAGTTAATGCAAACTCACTGAAGTTGTTGAGTAAGGGACTAATTTTTAAAACATAATTTGTTTTATTTTAAATATATCTTGGTTTTCTTTGTTTTCTCTTGTTTCTTTCCTTTCAGCTGAAATTCATAATCTTTCCAAACTGTAAAAAAACCCAAACAAAACAACTCTTTTTTTTTTTAATGTTGCTATGAAAAGTTGGATGCTTCCTCTAAGGAAAGGCAGTCTGCCTGATTAGTTGACCAGGTATCTCTTATCAGAATATGTCCCTGGATTATGACAAACAAAAATTGCTGGTGCTAGAGCACACCTCCATTGACATGCTTTTAGAGATTACAAAAGCATCTTGAAATCGCTACTGACACAGTAGTGTATTTTATATAACAGGAAGTTACTGGAAAAATGAAATTCACAGTTCCACCATTCCAAGAGACTCATAAAAAATGAAGTAGAGGAAAGAGGATGGGAACTGAACATGAAGTTTCTCTTAAATTTTTCAGTAAATATTAAATTATCTAATGTATTGCGCATATAAGTACTAAATCCTGAGTTTATTTTATTTTTACTGTATTTCCTCAGTCCTCTAGACAGCTGTTACCTCGCACCTGGAGAAAAGCCAGACAGAGTTTCTGTGGGATGCCTGAGATCTGCAGTCTTATTTCATGGCTAGACTTAGTAGAAAGACAATGTCTACTCTGCAAAACCACAGCAGGACTGCTCATATATTTTCTATTGCCAGATCAGAGACTACTGAGCATATATTATATTTCATGACTAGATGATACTTCTTGTGAGGAAAAAATGGAACAAAGAACAGAAAATATGCAACAGGAAGCTGATGTAATCTCTTCTGTAACTGTAAATCCATTGTCATTTTCTGGCAGTGAAACACCTACCTTAGTGCCAGGGATTTTAATTCAAGTGAGGCCAGACTGCATTTCTTTTTCCTGAATAGTCACATTAAATGGATTAGTAAAAACCTAGACAAATTTGAGTAGTTAGAGATTTTCTTTCCATCAGACCTGAAACATAGAAAAATGAAGCACTGAAAAAGGGATGTTCACAAAAAGCCTTCCCAGCTGTGACAAAATGAATTCAAGGAGGCAATACTTTGATTCTGAGTTCTGTGGAACAGCAGAGTGTGGCATGGCAAATATTTAAAGTTTTATTCCTGACAGGTCATCTATTTTTAGACAGAGACAGTTCCAGACCAAATAATAGGGCTATGCTTATATAAAAAGATCAGATCCTCAGCTGGGAAAATGAGTAATAATAGCAAAAGCATCAGCAGTAGTAACTGTACTGCCACTGTATCTAGAGAAGCTTATTTTAGGATTATCAAAAGGCAAGGATCTCCCATACAAACACAGAACAGAAATACAAAATACTGTCGTGGTTTAACCCCAGCCAGACAGCTTGTTCACTCACTCTCGCCCCTTCTTGCCCTCCCCTATTCTCGAAGGGACGGAGAGGAGAATCAGAAAGAATGCAACTCCCACGGGTTGAGATAAGAATAGTTTAGTAACTAAGGTATAACACAAATCACTACTGCTACCACCAATAATAATAATGATAAAGTAAATAACAAGGGAAAAGAATACAACACCCCATCACCAGGCGACCAATAACTCGCTCCCCCCAGCCCAACCAAGCACTGACCGATACCTCCTCCAACCCTGCAGTCCACCCTCCCTTCCGGGTAACTTCCAGTTACATCCTGGGCATGACGTGCTGTGGTATGGAATACTTCTTTGGTCAGTTTGGGTCAGGTGTCCTGTCTCTGCTTCCTCCCAGCTTCCCTCCTCCCTGGCAGAGCATGAGGCTCACAAAGTCCTTGGCCAAACCAAAACATCATTTTTATCAGCTTTGTTCCCAGCCCAAAAGTCAAAACACAGCACTGCACCAGCTACCAAGGAGAAAAATGACTGCTACTGCTAAACCCAGGACATGGATGAGTATGAATACCTTTCCAGCTTGGAAGAGCCTACACTGCAAGCACAAGGAAGAAGTAAAAGATGAGCACAGGTGCACAGAGGAATTTGAGGAAACAGTAAGCCTGAACAGATCATTGTGATAGGCAGCAGAGACTACGCATGAGTGCTTTTACCACAGCACTGTAGGCACTGCTCCAAAAAAGGGTTTTAAGGAAGGGTTTGAAAGCAAATAATAAAAGCATTACACAGATATTCCAATTCTCCTGCCTTAATGGAGAGTGCCGCAGTGGAGAATTACATCTGTATTCATTTGAATATACTGATGTTTATTCATATCAGCACAGTCTCTTGACATTTAAGTATAAATAACACAAAACCGCTTACAAAATAAGTGTTTCTCTCTTTTAAAAATCCAGAAAATACTCTCTTACAATAGGATTGTTAGCTACCCATAGATACATATGTTTTTTGAAGAATCAGAAAGCCTGCAATGCTGTAATAATGTATAATACTTCACTGGGCAAGCAAATTCCTGAGGACATCAAAGCCTGCTCTCCTGAAACCCAGTGCTGTGGTTCTGCTTTTTACCCTGCTCTGTCCTCCCTTCCTGTCACCTGAAGAAGGTCCCAGCTACCACTTCTTCCCGGTCAAGAGGTCTATAGAAGATGCCCACTGCAACAGCAACCATGCTGGTCTGACTGCTACTCTTCACCACAAGCTCTCATCTGGCTCGTTACTCAACCCCAGACAGAACTCCATGCACTTCAGTTTCTCTCTCATGGAAAGGGCAACTCACAGGGCAACTCCTCCTCCTTGCCTTCCTCTCTAAGGAGCCTGTAGTCATCTACCACAGGACTCCAGCTGTTTATGCAGTCCCACCACATTTCATTTAATCCAGTGAGGTTGTAACCCTGTGACTGTACACAGACTTCTAACTCGTCCTGTTTGTTCTCCATGCAGCATGCAGTAGAGGCATTTCTAAGAGTGCACTGGATTTGTATGACACAGTTTTGGTAGCAGGGCAGGCTATAGGGGTGGCTTATGTAAGAAGCTTCCAGAAGTTTCCCCAATGTCCCGTACAGTCAGTGCCAGAGGGCTCCAAGATGGACCTATTGGCCAAAGCAATGGTGATAGCACCTTTGTGATAGCATATGTAAGAAGTGGTAAAACTGCTGCACAATAGCAGCCGGACGAGAGGAGTGAGAATATGTGAGAGAAACAGCACTGCAGACACCAAGGTCAGTGAAGAAGGAGGGGAGAAGGTGCTTCAGCCACTGGAGCAGAGATCCCCATGCAGCCCATGGTGTAGCCCATGGTGAGGCAGCTGCTCCCTTGCAGCACATGGAGGTCCCTGGTGGAGCAGATTCCATCTGCAGCCCAGGGAGGACCTCACACCAGAGCAGGGAGATTCCTGAAGGGGGCTGTGACCCACAGAAAGCCCATGCTGGAGCAGTCTCCTGGCAGGAGCTGTGGCCCTGTGAAGAGAGGAGCCTGCAGGAGCCTGCACTGGAGCAGGTTTGCTGCAGGACCTTCTGACCCCACTGGGGACCCACACTGGAGCAGCCTGTTCCTGAAGGACTGCACCCAATGGAAAGGACCCACAGTGGAGCAGTTCATGAAGAACTGCAACTCTTGTGAAGGGTCCATGTTGAATAAGATTGTGAAGGACTGTCTCACATGGGAGAAATCCCATGGTTCAGCAGGGAAGAGTGTGAGGAGGGAGGAGCAGCAGAGACAAGGTGTGCTGAACTGACTGCAACCCCCAATCCCCATCCCCCTGTGTTGCTTAGGGGGAGGAGGTACAACCCAGGAAGAAGGGAGGGGTGCATGAAAGTTTTTTTAAAGATTTTTGTTTAATTCTCACTATTCTAGTCTGATTTGATTGCCAGTGTTTTAAATTAATTTCCCCGAGTCAAAGCTGTTTTGCCTGTGGCAGGAATTTGTGAATGAAATCTCTGTTCTTATCTCAACCCATTAATGGGTTTATTTGTGTTTTTCTCCCCCTGTCCAGCTGAGGAAGGGGAGTGACATAGTAGCTTGCTGGGCACTTAAGATCCAGGCAGGCTCAACCTGCCATAGAGAGGCACCCAAGTGGCTGATTCCACAGCACTGGCTTGAGAGCTTTCCCCACAAGGCTGTTGTTCCTTCTCTGCTCAAAGGGATTGAACTTTGTATTGTTGATTAGTATGTCCCTTCTGGTCCCCTTGCACCAGGCCTTTGCCTTACCTACCCCGCTCACAGCTTCTTCGCTTGTTGAGGAATCTCTCCCTCCCCAGTCATTCCTAGCTTAAAGCTCTCCCTTCCGGCTTGTTACCTGCCAAACCAGGCTGTTTGCAGATAGCTTTGCCCCACGTAGTCAGGTGGATCCCATCTCTTTCAAATAGCTGTTGGCCCCAAGAGAGGTTCCAGAAATGCTTTTATTACCTTTATTCTCAGCTTGAAATACTGTATACCAATTTCACATACTCAGAGACTCTTTTAAATCCTTCACGTTATTTTCAGACAATATGAGGTGTTTGAGTTGATTCATTAAATTTACAAGACCTATGTGCTTCTCATCAGGTTTTTTATGCAGTATGACTATTTCTCTGTATAAAATATTAGCCAACACAACCGTTGGTTGTAAAGGGGATATTGATTCTCAAATATTCATTCCCGAACACATTGTTTCCAATGTGAAAGGATGGTATGCAATTACCACATTCAAAGACCCTCTAGGCAAACGATTACAACTGCAAACTAGACAAGGAATTTGATTTAATACCTTGTCTGGGTATGCTGTGATCATTAAGTTTACAGAATTCCTGCAGCTAAACTTAAATAAAGACATCAAACTTCACATGCAGTTTTATTCACATATCCAGATTCCTCCTGCAAGCATAGGTGCAAATAAAGCTAAGCTTGTATTTTTGATCAATATAGCCACCTATACTTTTCCCATCAGAAATAATTCTACATAAGCTGGTAAAAGGATTAGCTTTCCTAACATGTCACTTTCCCTCTCTTCTATATTTATTACAACTATGATTCTACTTCCAATACAGACAGATGGATTTTTCCTGGTATTGCAACAGGAGCAAAATCAGGTCAATTACTTCCACAGCCCTTCTAACTTTTTAAACTGCATCTGAGCATAGAGTGGGGAGGGAAGACATGGTGAACTATATGCCTTTACAAGTCTCTGAAGTGACCTGGATTAGAGTGATGCTGTACAGAGCACACAGGACAAGTGCTGGGCAGACAGAGCTCTAAGGAAGCTTATCTCTCCTATGCATTCAGGTTTGCCAAGCCTGCAACAAAAGACAGCATTAGACAACTTATACGTGTAGCAGACCAAGCTGTGAAATAGGTAGCTTAGGGGACACAGTGGTGCTGTAGCAAAAGCTCCTACCATTACCCTCAGCTCTGCAGCTAAATAGTTTAACACAGGCTTTAGCCCCGTGTTTGGAAAGAATGTAGATATGCAAGCACTGCTAAATTTCAGAAATTAATGTTTCTTCTAACTGAGATGTGGCAGAAAGAAGACATGCTTAGAAATTGATGCTACCTGGCCATTCAAGTTTCTGCTAAGACTGCATCAGGATCGAAGTCTCTCAATATTTTGATGAAAATGGGCTGGGTTGTTTTGGTGGTTTTTTGCTTGTTTGTTTGTTTGGTTGATTGGTTTGGGGTTGGTGTTTTGTTTTGTTTTGTTTTTCCCCAGAAAAAAAAGTGCTTGTGAATGCTAAAATAAAAGTATCTATTTACAGCCGTAATTCAATTTGAGCCAGGTGCTCTTCATCAAAGGGCTGATTTTCTGATAGAATTTAAATAGCTTTTAAAGAGGAGAAGATTGTTGCTCCTGTAAGTGTACTACAGATTTTGCTTCAGGTGATGGTTTTGCCTGGAAGTCATGCTTTTTCCTCTTGCATCCTGTGTCATTCCTTCCTACCACTGTCTGGGCACACCAGAAATTCTAGCTACCAGCAGTTAAAGGCAATGGTCAAAACTGGTCATACCTGCAAATCAGGTAGTCATCCTCCCTTCACAGTATCACAGTATGTTAGAGATTGGAAGGGACCTCAAAAGATCATCTAGTCCAATCCCCCTGCCGGAGCAGGAACACCTAGATAAGGTTACACAGGAACGTGTCCAGGCGGGTTTTGAATGTCTCCAGAGAAGGAGACTCCACAACCTCCCTGGGCAGCCTGTTCCAGTGTTCTGTCACCCTCACTGAGAAGAAGTTTCTTCTCAAGTTTAAGTGGAACCTCTTGTGTTCCAGTTTGTACCCACTGCCCCTTGTCCTATCATTGTTTGCCACTGAGAAGACCCTGGCTCCATCCTCGTGACACTCCCCCTTTATATATTTATATACACTAATAAGGTCACCCCTCAATCTCCTCCAAACTATAGAGACCCAGCTCCCTCAGTCTTTCCTCATAAGGGAGATGCTCCACTCCCTTAATCATCTTAGTTGCCCTGCGCTGGACTCTCTCCAGCAGGTCCCTGTCCTTCTTAAACTGAGGGGCCCAGAACTGGACACAATATTCCAGATGAGGTCTCACCAGGGTAGAGTAGAGGGGAAGGAGGACCTCTCTCAACCTACTAACCACCCGCCTTCTAATACACCCCAGGAGGCCATTGGCCTTCTTGGCCACAACGTCACAGTGTCGGCTCATGGTCACCCTGTCGTCCACTAGGACCCCCAGGTCCCTCTCCCCTACACTGCTCTCTAACAGGTTGTTCCCCAACCTATACTGGAACCTGGGGTTGTTCCTGCCCAGATGCAGGACTCTACACTTTCCCTTGTTATATTTCATCAAGTTATTCGCTGCCCAACTCTCCAGCCTGTCCAGGTCTCGCTGGATGGCAGCACAGCCTTCTGGCGTGTCGGCCACTCCTCCCAGCTTAGTGTCATCAGCAAACTTGCTGATAGTACACTCAATTCCCTCATCTAAATCATTGATGAATATATTAAATAATACTGGTCCCAGTACCGACCCTTGAGGCACTCCACTAGATACAGGCCTCCAACTAGACTCCGCCTCATAGACTACAACTCTCTGGCTTCTCTCCTTCAGCCAGTTCACAGTCCACCTCACTACCCAATCATCCAGACCACACTTCCTCAATTTAGGTGCGAGGATGCTGTGGGAGACTGTGTCAAATGCTTTGCAGAAGTCAAGGTAGACCACATCCACCGCTCTGCCATCATCCATCCACCGTGTTATTTCCTCATAAAAGGCTATGAGATTGGTAAAGCATGACTTCCCCTTGGTGAAGCCATGTTGACTGCCCCTCATAATCCTCTTATCCTTGATATGCCTTAAGATGGCACCAAGGATAAGGTGTCCCATCACTTTCCCAGGAATGAAGGTGAGGATGACTGGTCTATAGTTACCCGGGTCCTCCTTCTTGCCCTTTTTGAAGGCGGGAGTGACATTTGCTTTCCTCCAGTCCTCAGGCACCTCTCCCATTTCCCAAGACTTGGTAAAGATGATCGACAGTGGTCTAGCAATGACCTCTGCCAGTTCCCTCAGCACCCGCGGGTGCATCCCATCTGGACCCATGGATTTATGGATGTCCAGATTGCCCAACTGGTCTCTAACCCATTCCTCATCGACTAAGGCAAACCGCTCCGTTGACCTGTCTTCATCTGAGGTCTCAGCGGTACAGGGCTCTTCAGGACTGCCTCCGGCAGAGTAGACAGAGACAAAGAAGGCATTCAGTAACTCTGCCATCTCTGTATCTTCTGTCACCAGGGCACCCGTCCCATTCATCAGCGGGCCTACATTGCCTCTGGTGTTAGTTTTACCTGCCATGTATTTGAAAAAGCTCTTTCTGCTGTCCTTGACCCCTCTCACCAGCTTTAATTCCAAGGAGGCCTTAGTCATCCTAGCTGCTTTCCTACATCCTCTAGCAGCAGCCTTATATTCCTCCCAAGTGGCCAGCCCTTCCTTCCATGACCTGTAAACTCTTCTCTTCCACTTCAGCATACCCAGCAATTCCCTATTTAGCCACGCAGGTCTCCTGACCCTCTTCCTTGACTTCCTACATGTCGGTATGCTCTGATCTTGAGCTCGGATAAAGCAGTCCTTGATTGTCAACCAACTATCTTGGGCCCCTTTACCTTCAAGCAGCCTAGCCCATGGGATTTCCCCTAGCAATTGCTTGAAGAGGCCAAAGTTTGTCCTGCTAAAGTCCAGGGTTGCGATTCTACTTGCTATTCTACTGGCCCTACCACACAAGATCCTGAATTCTACCATCTCCTGGTCGCTGCAACCAAGGCAGCCCTCAACCTTCACTCCTTCGATCAGACCCTCCTTGTTAGTGAGGATGAGATCCAGCAGCACACCTCTCCTGGTTGGCTCGTCCACCATTTGCATGAGGAAGTTATCATCTATACACTGGAGGAACCTCCTGGACTGCGGATGGGTTGCCAAGTAGTCCTTCCAGCAAACATCAGGGAAGTTAAAATCCCCCACGACGACCACGGCCTGTGACTGTGAGGCAGCTCTCATCTGCCTGTAGAAGGCCTCATCAACTTCCTCACCCTGAACCGGTGGCCTGTAACAGACCCCCACAACAGTATCGCCCCTGCCAGCCTGTCCCTTAATTCTTACCCACAGACTCTCAACTCGCTCATCGTCTGTCCCCGGACAGAACTCAATGCATTGTAGCTGCTCTCGCACATAAAGAGCAACCCCACCACTCCGCCTGGCTGGCCTGTCTTTCCTGAAAAGGACATAGCCCTCCATGACTATATTCCAGTCATGTGAGCTGTCCCACCATGTCTCTTTCCCCGATTTATTTTCCTCTTCTTCCCCACTTTTCTCATCTGTACTAATCATGCCTGCTTGACAGAGTTCTGAGGATTGACTTTCAAGTTAAATTTTTACAGAGAGGTAAAAGAGCTTTTAAGATTTGGTCAAAACTGTCTCTTATGCATGTCTTTTCTATTGTGTCACATACCAACAGCTACTTGCATCTCAACAGATATCATGTCCATGTAGAGTTTGCATTTACTGATTTTGTGACATTTGCTATCAGGTACAGGAACTAGCTGAACTTTGGGTAGAAGGAGCACCTACTTTTAAGCAAACTGTTTTGCTTATTTAAATGTAAAGAGGCCAGGCTACTGAGAGATGCCTAGGAGCCAAACATTGCTAAGGGCTGCTTAGTGTGCTTAAGAAAATTAAGGCAGCGTGACTGTACATACAATTCTGCAGGAAGTTTCTATTGCTAGGTCCATTTCCTATACAATTTAGACACCACAGATGTGCTTAAAGAGGCAGGAAATATCATTGTAATGATGGAAAATAAGTCATCCCCTTGTGAAAACAACTATCTCTTGTGTATGATCTCAGTTTCACCCTGAATAAGTTGTTACAGAAAGATTTGCCATTGCCTGGAGCCTAGAAAACTTGAAACAAAGGTTTAGATTAAGTACCACACAAACCTAGTGGTTTGCAAAGTTATTTTACACAACCTTTAGAAAAGTGCCTCTAGCACTTGAAATGATGGCCAAATTTGTCGTTTCTCACACTCTGTGGGGGTCAGGCTTCTCTTCAAGTTTTCTGTTAAGGAGAGTTTTTTGGCTTTCTTTCTGACCAACTTAAATACAAATTGTTTCCCTTTGTTTCTTCATTTTATTCTTAATTTTCTTTTCATGGGTTATACATTGTATGGAAACTTGCTCAACTGCTAAGGAATCTTGTTCAGCAATGATTTAAAAGGCAAAGTAATATATTCCCGGTTACTCAGCTTTCCTATTTTTAGTCTGAGAACTCTGCTTACAAACTTTGTATTTTAACAACTTTAAATTCTGAGGTCTCCATGCAGCTCAGGGACTTTGCTGAGCCATTTTTTTTTCCTTCTGTTCCTAGGCAATTGCTCTAGCTGTCAGCACATTGCCATGTAGCTAGGGCAGCAGCTAGCATCTCAGACAGCTTCTTAATGAAAGACCCATGCTGATCCTTCTATTTATGTGTTAGATCATTGACTGATCTGGGGCTCACCCTCGACCTGCAAGGTACAACAGTCTTGTTTTAATCAGCCAGAGCTCCCAACAATGAGCAGATAGCAGTCTCAGTGTGAAAACCCTCTGACATGCTGCACTCTGCATCGCTTCCTCCAAACATACAACATAATGCCCCAAATTATAACATTTGTAAATGGAGATTTCTGAAGAAAGCTACTACAACAAACATAATCTTTAAACAGAACCATGCTACCCACTTACAAGCAGGCAGGGAACGTAGAGGAAAATGGCATACAAAAGATATTTTCAGCCTTTAACCTTAGGTGGGTAAATCCCAAAAGGGTCTTCTAAAACAGGACTAAATTTGGCTGTAAGGTACTTTTACACCAAATTCACTCTATTGAAGAAAAAGATAAATGCATTTATATATCCTTATATTTTCATCATAAGGTTAAAATTGTCTTTATTGCTGGATAATTATGATGCTGATTGGCACAGCAAGAAAGGACACTGCAGTTGTCCATTACATCTGGATGAGCATCAGGGGAGGATTGTGTCAGAATGCCGAATGTGCAACATATAGGGCTTCCTTCAAATCAAAAATGCCTGGTTTGTTTTGTTTTGCTTCCATTGTGCATATAGGTTACTACTAATGCAGACAGAGGCAAATAACTCTGCCTTCCAAACAATGTTCATTAGGGAGTTTAGTATACTTTGATGTTTCATTTGTGTGTGCATATGTACATAATGTGCACCTGTATGCTTTACTCCCTCCATTTCTTCATATTTGTCTTTGGAGAAACATTTTTTTCATTTCTCTACATCTGTGTTCATCCTTCATTATTGTAATGATGGTTTCCCCAAACTTATATGCTAGTTTCTCTTTAGTTAGTTTATATACACAATAGTGTAAGGAACTGTTCTAGTTTGTTTAAGCTTTTTCTGGTTTTGCAGTGGTTTCACTTGAATATGGTGATAGTTTTACCCCATCAGTATCAGTGGTATTGGTATAATCTCTTGAACTAATCTGTGACTGAACTAAAACGGTGACCTATCCTCCTTAGACACTTCAGGAGGACTTTACAAACTTCCATTTGGCTGGTGGAACATAAGAGTTACACCATATTAAAAAGATAAGCCTATGAACCAGAACTTCTGAGTCAGCAAAATAGCAGAAGATCGGAATCCATAGCACACCTTAACACCGTGGTTTAAGCTTCTTGCAAGTTTGTAGCAATATTAAATTTTTGGGTACACATGTATATTTTATCTAGTCAAGTAAATCTATAAATTTTACACTTATTGACTGTAAGGGTGGTAAGCTGACCTCAGCTGGGAGTCAAGCACCCAAAGAACTCCTTGTTGCCCATCTTTGCAAGACAGGGAGGTGGGAGGCCAAGGAATAAGGAGAACAAGTCAGGCAAGATGAGCAGCTTAAAATAACCACTGACTAGCTGCTGTCACAAGCAAAACAGACCTGACTTTGGGAATTCAACTAAATTAATTGGCAGTTAAATTAATATATAAGTGCTGATTGAGGTATCAGCAGACAAAACCAGAAAAGCACTAATATTTACACACTCTAGGAGAGCAATTCTCCTTCTACATTACTGGGCTTGACAGCACTCCTTCAGACTCCTCTTTTTCTCCCTGGCTATCAATGTAAGTTACACTCAGTCCCTTTGTTAAAGGACATAAAAGCAGCCCCCTGCTCCAGCTGATCCAGCCCCAGCCCTCTCCTGCAGGGCTGCAGGAGTGCAGCCTGCTACCAGAGAACACAGGGCCTCTGTCCAGGCTCAGGGATGAGGGTGATGTTTTCCTGTTTGCAGAAGTGAAGTTGAGCCAGTGTTCCTGTGACACACAAGCAGAGGACACTGACACAGCTGGTCACAGGTGCTGTCACAGAGGATACTCTGCCTCCGCAGCACCCCAGAGAGGACATGCACAGCCCTGTGACAGACAGCCCAGACCTTCTTCCTCTGGGCATGGCACGGGCAGAAGGTCACCAATGCAGCGCATATGAGGCAGACACTCTCCATGGTCACAAGCACATGGATGTTCACAGATCCCCTGAGTACCAGCACAGACTCTCTGCTGCCCAGCACCCTGCCCCGAGCCAGGGTCTCCTGCTCGCTGGTTGGTCCAGATTGGAGTTCACTGGTGATTTCATATGCTCACCCTACACGCACCAGGGATACTCTGGGGGGAACACAGATGCTTGCCCCTCTTGCAGCTGTCAGCACTGAGCCCCTCGCTCACCTGACACTGGTGCCCCCCAGTAACTCTGTTCCTGCCCTGTGGCTGGAGATTGTAGATCCCTACGTGCTCCAGTAGGTCACACTGGAATTCTCCCACTCACTCCAGTCTCTGATATCCCAGGACAGGAGTGTGCCCACACCCACGGTCTGACTCCAGGGATGGCACAAAATTCCACCTGCACACACATGCAGGTCCCCCCACTTGCAGCATGCAGACGCGTGGGATGAAGAGTGAGGTTACTCAGACTGGGAGTTAAGTTTTAATGAGAAGATGTAAGAAGATAGGACAGGCTGCAGGGCTCAGCCAACCAAGTGTGCTGACCGGCTCAGTTCTACATGTGGCTGGGACCCCCTTGTACCCCTTTCTCTCTGTGCCCTCTTTGTTCCTCCCTGCTCCACCTTCCCCTGCACTTCTGTCCGTGGTCTGTGCAGCCCTCACAGTCTAGGGCCCTGGGTTTACAGAGCCAGAAATTGCAAAGTCTGGGCGGATCTTCCTCAGTATGGCAGCTGTAGGTTCTTAGTTGTCCATCAACTTGTGTGACTGACGTGGTTTGTTTCTTGTCATTGTCTCCATGTTTGCTTTGTCAGGTGTGCGCCTTGGTACATGCTGGTTTCTGGCTTTCTCCTTTTCCCTTGGTTTCCCAACTGACCAGGTCCACAGTCAAGATAACCTTGCTGGTATTAACATCCCCACACTCATATATCCTTACCAATTAGTGCAGCTGACCATTTTTTTATCATCACTGCCTCCCTTATCACTTGTCTGTCAGATCTGTGTCTCTGTGTTCTTGTGTCTTCTTTTCTCAGTATCCTTTTTTGCATTGGAATAGCTCCTTGACCAGATACCCTTAAAGGAGCAGATGCTCTCCTTCCATGTTCCCATACACTCTCACAGAGGTAACAAGCAACACAGGGGAAATTGCAGTCAGGATGGTTTCCTTCTCACTCTTTTCCTCTGCTCCTGTATGGGTCCTCAACATGCTGCAGTCCTTTCGGGGGTGTTTTTGCTCTGGCACCACACAGAACCACCACCTTCCACCTCCACCTCCACCACCTCCACCACCTCCTCGCTGTTTCCTCTGCTACTCTTTTATTCCACCTTCTTCTCTCTCACCATTTTTTCTGCTTTTTCTTAAATATGTTTTCAAAAGAGGTGTCACCACCTTGGCCAAGTGGATCAGCAAGCCCTGCGGTGGTCCATTAAAACTGGCTGGAACTGGCTGTGTCCTGCGTAGAGCAGCCCTTGCCTCTCTTTATAGAGGCTGCCTCCTTTTCTGGAGCACACATAAGCTAAAATAAACTTTGTCTGGAAAGGTTTTTTTATGAGGAAGTGTAAGAATAAAGCTTTTCTTGGGAGAGTAGCTCTATAAGCTTATTCATCCTCTATTCACAGGGAAATAGGTGTGGACAACAATACACACACACATGTAGCACGACTGGGTCATTTCAATGCAGAAAGGAAACAGAAGAGAAAAAGAAATAGACGCTGTAGCCTTTCTGGAACTCCTCACTGATATATGAACAATATAGGACTATAAAATATAGAGTAAAAAACAAACAAACAAACAACAAAAATGCAAACTGAAGCAACAAACAGCCCAAACTAAAGCAACAAACAGAGAAACAGAGAAAGAAACCTGCCAGGAATGTCCTCAGCAGAGCTAAGATTCATATGCTAGCTCTTCTCAGGAGAACAGCTCTGATTACCACCAATCCCTGTGAAGTCAATTCAGAGACATCTATGTGAAAATGTGTTATGCGTGGTACATTATAAACAAAGTGACATTACCTACTCAACATTGAGACTCAAGCAGTTTTCCAGGAAAGTGTCCCCAGTGTCTGTTCTTATTTAATTAGTACCCTCTCCCCAATGTTTTGTTTATAAATCAGAGACTAATCACCTGCACAGATATTTTTTATTCTTTTTCTAACTGTACTTACTTGAGTCACTTTCAAGTTGTTCCAGTTTCTTCCATGACTTTTTTCTTTGTCTCTTGGAACGCAGAAAAATAATCAATTACTTTCACATTCTGGGGAGAAAAAAGTAATAAACTGAGAACCTCTGTGCCACCTGCCTGAAGCAAATTTGCACTGTTGAATTATATCAGAGGATTTTAAACTTGAAGTAGTGGCATATCCTTGGCCACAGCAGCATGAATGGCTCTGCTGGAATTGCAAATGATTTTATGTACATTGGCTGTAAGACACCATTGATATCATAGTGTAAAAGACAAATATAAAGTAGTGACTAACTTGTTGCAACTTCAATCAAGGTTGTTGTGGGTTACAGTGAGGACAGAATTTGGATATGCAATACTGCTCTGAAAATACAATGTAGACTGGAAAATACTAGGTAGAAATGGAAAGTGGGCGATGAGAAATGTTGCCCGAAACCACTAGACAAGCACCAACAAACTGAGGAAATTTGTAAGGATAAAATGATAATCACTTTCATCACAGTGTGTGGTCTGTATTTATGGGTTCAGGTACAACAATAGGTAACGTACTAAACTTATGTAACGCCATTCATTAAAGCTCTCATTTTCCTGCCTCCTGCACAATATTACTACAGTATGTCATATTTCATGATAGTTATCTTAAACTTTCAGGGTTTTATTTAAAATAAAAATGCAAGTTGTAACAGCTATAAATCTATGCGTGATGACATAAAATACTTTTGAAAGATTCCTTTAACACAGAAGGAACTATACAGGATCTACAGATCATCTGAAAGGTTTTGTGTTATGGAGTGTCACTGCTATGGTATTAAAGGAGACAGGTCATGCCTGACCTACTGTTGATATAACTGCAGACTTGTAAAAAATTCTTGAAGTGTCTCACAATGTTCCAACATTTCAGAACAGTTGAGGACAGATGTTTACCAACAGGCTGATAGTATTTTCACACTGCTTTCATTAAACTGTCTTTTAAAAAACTGCTTCAATTTCAGCCTGCTTTCTGCTTTGTTAGTTTTAATGTATCTTTCTCTACCTTATATGACAGGAGAGGTTGCTTTTGTTCTTGTATATAGATTTTCCAGAAATTAGGACACAGTAACACACACAGTTACCTACACTGAGCCTGAATGTGATCATACATTACTAAACAGGTTTGAACAAGAACAGCCTGAAGTGTCTGTACATTTATGCTCTATCCTGAAAAGTTTTATCATGTATTAAGGCAATATGAGTTGAAACATTTATGCAACTTTTATTTGAAAGAATTGGTAACTTCAATATAATAATGCTCTAGAACATACTGTTCACTGAACAAAGAAAACAAATGCTTCATCTTCTCCTAGGTAGACATAAAAGAAGTTTCAGGAGCAGCAGTGATACAGCAAGCACAGCAAATAACTGTGTATAATTGAACCAAATGATCCTTTAGAAAGGCACAGACACTTGGGTCCCAACTGCTGTGAAAACTGTGGATGTAATCTTTTCTTCCAGAAATTCTTTTTTTTTCTTGGCCTCACACATTTTCTGTTCTTGTAAAATGTTGCCCTGAGGAGCTATGAACTTAAAGGGATAATAAAATACATGCTTCATAAAAAAAAAATTGGTTTCAGAAGTTCTGGTGCAACACAAGGGATAGGAAGTTTGAACATATGCATTTAGCCCCCTCCCCCGCCCCAAAAAAAAATATTAGTAAAATGATTCTTATTTCTCTTTTATGAAGATAGAATAGTTTTAGAACTCTCTTTATCTTCTCCTGGTCCTGGGAATGCAGCATATAGTTCCTTGATGCAAGTCATACAACTGCCCACCCATGCATACTTACATGTGAACAAAGATGAAGAGAATGCAGCTCAGGTGTACAGTGGGATGACATGGTGCTCCTTCTTACAGCCACACAGTAGCAGGGCTTATGGAGAAGCTAAGCTGTTGGTCCCTCTCAAGACCTGATTCCAGGAGAGAACAACATGCTGTATCTACATCTTGCTTCTACCAGGTCATACATTGCAGTAAATATGTAATCTGCATAGACACAGGCAGCCTTAGTCCAGCAGTAGCTAAGTGCCAAGAACTAAGCAGTTCCCTAATATACATCAAGCTGCTTCTATGCGTACACCTTTTTTTTAAAACCATCTATAGATAATTGGACCAAAAAAAAAAAAAATAAGAAAAAGAAAAGGAATTAAAAAAAAAAAGAAGGAAAGAAAGAAATATGTCCCCACATGCCTGGTTTCTATTTCTACCAAAAAAAGAATCAATAACAATGATTTCAAGCCTACTCCAAATTAACTTGGTGTTTCTTTGTGTTAAGATGGGTGATGACAACAGTTTCCTGCCTCATGAGGGTGTTCTGAGGATGTATGGATTTTAAGAAGTGCTCAGATACTTCAATAATTAGGACTCAGAGGAAAAAGATAAAATCAGGCCTGTGGTGAGATTTACTGAAAATTATCTAGTTTTCAGTAGAAGTATGAGAAATGTATTCAAAGAATAGACCTGGTTTTGCTTTTTCGTTTAAAGAAACTGTAAACTTATATATCAGAAAGAGTACCTGGGGGATAGGTGGGAGAAGGGTTGTTAGTTGTTTTGGGGTTGGTTTTTTTTTGTTTGTTTATGTACTTAATATTTTTCAGGATTTAATTGCAACAGACTGTGATATGAGCATTGTCAGATGTATTGAGAACTGATTGAAGGATTTTAGCTCACTTTTATTAGTAGTTGTCCACTGTTCCACTAGATCTCTTCCCCTCCCTATTTGCCACGAAAAAAGACTCAAGAACATACTTACGAGATGAAAATCAACTCTGAATGTTTCAGCTATTCTATTATTTTGCTTAAGGCCAGCATCTGCTTCAGTCGTGAGAAGTATTATTTGGTGAGACTCTTTTCCCATGTTTAGCCTAAAATATTACAGTTCTTAGGCTCAAAAATTTGGACAATCTTGCATTGACTTCATAAATATGTCTATGCATTCATAGTGAAATGCAATAGCCCATTGCACCATAGTCCACCAAATACCCACAGGAAAAGTAAAAAAAAAAAAGAAAGAAAAAAAATTTGGTAGCTTAGCAACCAGTAAATTCCTCTAATATCCACACAGAGGGTATTTATTAAATCTCCTGTAGAATTATGTAAAAAATCTTTCATACAAAGCGAAACAAAACTTGATTTTAATATCTTTTATGAGGCTAAATATTAAAATACTTTTTTCCCATGTTTGAATGACTACAATGTGTAACTATTGCTTGCCATGTATTCCTCCCTGTCAGGACTGAGTTAGTTTGATTTTTAATATATACATGTATTTTTTATTTATTTTTTCTCAATTTTCTCCTTTTGTTTAAGTCTTTTCGTGTAATTTAATTTTACAGATTTTTTTCACATTCTACCTTTATTCCAACTGCAGCCTTTTTATCAACATTTTTACCTCTTCTTTGAACACATTCAATTATACTACATGTTGCTTACCTAATACCACCTCCTTTATGCTGCAACAAAGAGACTTTAACATATGAGTTTCTAAAATCTTAATAATTTCCTTTACACAGTATTTCTTTCATTCTACATAATATAGGCTTCACTGATGGCCATAATTTGAAAAACTTATTGTCTCTATTCTTAACATTCATGATTATTTCACAGTTTTGCAATGTTATATTTCACAATTTGGATCAAATTAACTAATATTCATTCTTCAACCTGGAGTTCATCCAGACACAGTGATACCCTCCCTGATAGCTACACTAGCTTAAGCATCTGAAAGAACAAATAACTGCTTTTCAAATTATATTTTTTTTGCTTTTTTTCAGTAGGAACTTGGACAATATTCACTTATTTTATGTGTGCCATTTTTATGACTGTTTCTTGAGGTAGTCTGTCATTGGTACACAGATGACTGCAGCTTCCACATTGCAGAAAATACAGGTTGGGTGATCTGTAAAATTTGTCTGAGTGTTCACTCTTATTCTTTTTGAAATGATTATGCACCCCACCCAGTGTGATAGAGAAGTCAGCCTGACTGGGAAATTAAAGAGCAAAGTGTAGCTAAGTAGAGAGTTGTGGCACTTATCAGCCCAGAGATAAAGAGGTAGATTTTGTATCAAGTATTCTGTAATGACTATAGAGAAATACATACTTTTTGAAACACTAACAATGTTACTTTCAGTCTTGTCTCTCTATTGCTAGAAAGAAAACTAGGTAAGGCAACTTCAATTAAAATAATGATATATTAAAATACAGTGAAATACGTAACTCAATAGCAAATATGAGCACTCTGGTGCTTTGTGGTGAAAAGGTAAAATTTAAGATGGGACAAACTGAGACTTGGTTTTCAACATCTGGCAAAAGCTAAAATGTTTAATAAGATTCTATATTTTGTATATTTCTTATTGTATACTTTCCAGCAGGCCTAACTTACTTTGAATAACTGCCAAATTTCACTTCTTGTTTATATGCCTCTCTTAATAGGATTCTGTAATTAATCAATTGAAATTTTGGAATAATAAAATAAAACCTGTTTTGATATATGTGCAAATTCCCATTTTACATTTACTTAGCACCATATTTCTTTTTGTACTGTATATCTGTTAATAATGATATTGCATATACTTGCACACTTGTCTGTGCTGAACTGGATGCTTCTTTTGTAATTTTGACCTGAAGGAGATATTTTCTGTGTAGATTGATTAAGACATAATAATTTTCCTTTCTCAACAGCTGCTACTAACTGAAATGGACTAAAGCTTTTAATCTACTATATATTTGAAAATATATAAATTCAGTTAGTTGTCACCATTCAGGTACATAGTGTTCTTTTTTTTAAAGACTGACAAACACTCCTTAAGTAAACATCTGCCATGAATATAATCTTTATTTTAGCTGTTCTCTATTAATTTGCTCTTTTACTTCATAGTCAGGCTGAATTTTCTATAGCAGCTGTAGAATATAAGGAATTTGTCTTTTTATTTATAATTTCATTATCTAAGAAATACAAAACAATAAAGCAGATCTGTGAATACCAGCATATAGTCTTAAATATGCCTAGCTGGGTAACAAAGGGCTTTCTGGTTACAGTAGCATTGCAAGGAAAAAGTGCCACTAGAACAAGCTGGGTGTCACAAGGTCCAAATGATGTGTGTCCCTTAGTGGACATTTGCATCCCACAGTCTGATGTGTAGGAGAACGGAAAAACCAGAATGCAAATTTGTTACCCATGAGAGCAGCTGAGGTCTAATGCAGATTTTATAGTCCTACATTCTCTGACCCAAAAAAAAAAAAAAAAAAAAAAAAAAAAAAAGGCAATATCTTATTATGGTTTAAAGCAAATTTTAAGGCTAATTAATGTTGTAATAAGGAAAAAAAAATGAAAATCTTCAGTCTTGCCATCCAGAATGTGAGGGTTTCAGCTGAACCCAGGACAGACCTTGAGGTTAACAATCCATATGGCAGCACTATTTTTAACTTGCAAGGCTTTGCAGACAACACAAATGCACAGCCATTAGAAATCAAGTTCTTACCAATGATTACCTCAGACTGTCACATGAAATATACAGATCCTAGCTGTGGGGTAGCTGTAGGAACTGAATGATTTGTGGGTAGGTCAACATTTCAGATAGCACTGTGTTAAAAGCTGCTGTTGAAAGTTGACTCCTACCACTAATCCCAGTGCCAATACCATAACTGTTCAGCTGAATATAACTGTAGAAAGATTACCTTAATTTTGCTTAACAAAAACTTAGATTACGTCATCAATTACTTAGACTATAACTGAGACTCTAAGAGATCATTAACATTTTACTGCTGTCACACTTTATGGACATCTTTGTTCCTACCTGTGCAGCTGAAATTCTTAGGTAAAATAGAATCATGTGAAAAGAAAATGTAAATGGTTCAGATCAGGGTAAAAGTATTAAGTAAAAAGATTTAATTAAACATTGTTATGATCAACAAACAAATTTACAAGGATCTGAGGGTCTAATTTTTACTTAGTTTGCTCACACATAAACTGACACACAGGAGAAACATTTCTAAGTGCCTGATTTGCATCCAAAGCAAGGTGAATGGAGAGACAGATGCTCAGACACGCTTGAACTACATCCAAATTAACCTACTCAGATCAAAAGGAAGAGAGAATGTCATAAACGTTTTCTAAAACAATAAAATCTTTAGAAAAGAGGCAAACCTCTATTTTTCCAAATAACTCCAAAACTTTCTAAATACTTTGGAAAAAAGGAGAAGTAATATATCCGCAACATTAAAAAGCAGAATATTTCAACATCCTTTGAAACTAGGAAAAATACATTTCTGCAGCATTCCAGAAAGAGGATATAATTTACTAATGACATTTTCATGCTTATGGGTACAAATATGGATGTGTTTTTTTTTGGGGGGGGTGTTGTTTTGTTGGTTTCTCCCATTTTAATCAGTTTGAAATTGTGTCAATCATTTTGTGTATCTGACATAACCTATTGAAAGATAACCGTAGGAATTAGTCCTGAATTGTTTGTCTGTTTGTTTGTTTGTTTGTTTTTCCTGGAGAAGAGTAACCCTACAAATTCTCTGTTCTCCCAATATGAAACTACCAGAAAGCACTAAAATATCATAAAACACTTCCTGAAACCATCCAGTTGAGTCTCCCAGAACCTAGTAACACAGGATTAATGGGACACTTTTTCACCATTGGTATATCCCCTACAACTGAGATAAATTAATGAGAAAGAAAATTACCTTGTTTTCCTTTCTGTTCAACATTATTCTTAATCTTCTGAATCACTAGAAACTGAGAGATTTACAGAGCAGAGAATCTGGTTTGCAAGTCTACCCACAGATCCCCGGTATTTTGCTGTGGCAGTGTTAAACCACACTAAATAAGTGTCAACTCAGCCCCCAACCCTGAGAATAAAGTGCAATAAATCATGTCTCAGTGCATGAGGCACAGTCCCTCTTCTCAGGCATTAGTCCCTTTTCTATTGTTGAGGTTAAAAGATACATGATCTTTCATAGATTATGCACTCTGCATCTTCTGAAATAAATTAAAAAAATGCCAATAGATGTACTCAAAGTAATAAACAAGGAGGTGGTAGACAGAATCAGTTGGCCAAACTGTATTTCAATTTAACACTAACATATGCAGATATAAATGGAAGGATACACAATTGAATCCATTGCTGATGTCTCTGTAGGAAACCAATTTGTTCATAAAAGCACATTTTAAATAGCTATTTTATGGATAAGATGATCTTTCAATGATCTTTCAATAGCTGAAGCAAATATTAGGATTAGAGTTTTATGCAAACCAAAGTCTGGGTATGAGTATCTTCAGGCTTTAGGAAAGTTCATACCAACCTGGAAATTTCACAACTGCCTGTTTAACAAGAAATCTGGACAAATCTGGGAAAGGCAGTTGTGTTTCACACCAAGATCAGATCTCCTGGGCTTCTGTTTTCTCTCTCCACTTACCACAGACCTCTCATCAAACTAGAAAGTGGATCAATAACTGCAGAGCAAGTAGTAATTGCTATTTCTGTGTAGTAATAGTCTGCTAGATATAACAACCATTGAACAGGAATTAATATAATAAAATAAATCTATTTTTTGCAGACCTCTTCGTCTTAATCAATTAGAAAGTCTTGGGTTTGTTCCAATATATAAAACCAACAAAAAATGGTGAATCAGGTATCAGCCTCTGAACGATGGAGTAAAAAGTAGCTTGCAGTCTACTGAAGTTTTGAGGGTCAGCTGGCACAGCACTGAGTTTGAGTTGTAAGCCCTGCTGAGGGTTAAGATAAATAAGCTTAGCTTCAGCTGCCGGTCTAACATTCCTAAGTGTTTTGGCTTTTTTTTCCTGGTTTATTGTCATCTGGGTCATGGAGAAAGCAAGTTTGCACTGGACAGTGAAATATATAAAAGCCCTAATAAAGGCGGAAGAAAAGTTTGGAAACCTTATTCTTGTTTTCTTCCTCCTCATAGAACAGACGTGGAAGGATCAAGATGCCCACAGCAACAGTTCAGGAAGCACATGCTTCCTGGCACTACAACACAAGCTATGTCTTCAAGGAGGAATGTCTCTCATTTCCCTCAGTCTTAGAATGATTTTGCACTGTGACAAAGCTGCGCAAAGAATTATGGACATCAGCTGTCCCTGGGAATAAATATATAGAACTGGACAAGAATTTACGTTCAAGCCATTTTCATGCAGCTCAGTTGAAGAGTTCAGTGGTCACTATCCTGGATTTCTAGAGGAAATTGTCACATCATTCCACATAAGAGGAGAGGCTGAAAGAGCTGATAATTTTCTCAGACTACAGAAGAAAGGCTAAGGGGGATTTTACCAATCCCTGATGAAAGGGAATGAAGAAGATGAAGCCAGGTTCTTTTCAGTGGTGCCCAATGAGAGGACAAGAGGCAATCTGCACAAACTGAAAAGTAGGAGGTTGCCTGTGAACATCAGGAAATGCTTTCTTACTGTGAGGGTGGTCAAACTCGGGATCAGGTTGCCCAGAGGTGCTGTGGAGTATCATCTGTAGAGATACACAAAACGTGACTGGCCACAGACCTGGGCAACCTGGTCTCGTTGAGTCGCCTTGAACATGGCAGTTGACTAGTTGGTCTTAAGATGTCCATGTCAAACTTAAATGTTCTATAATATGGTGACAAATCAGCTTCAAGGCTGTGAAGCAGTGCATCTCAAATGCATCAAAAATACTGGCTTTGTTCTGTGCAACTCTTTTGTGTGTAACTTCTAGCTATCTCAGATTTATTCAATTTCCACATGTCAACTTACATTATGAATAAGCTATGTTAGCTACATGTGTACTTGGATTACACAGAGGTGCAGTACAAGTGAGGACATAAGAACTGATATGGCTTCCTTTTCTTTTGGTAACTGGCTGATGCCAAAACATAATGAATTTGTCTTCTTTAGAAAATGAAACTTTCCATATTTTGTGAAAACTTGGGAAAAGATTCTCAGTTGGGCAACAAGTGATTTGTCTATGGAAGATCTCTTCAGCATAAAAAATCCTAAAATGTAATTTATTTGTAAAGTTACATTGTTCATCATGTAATTGCAGGTTCAGATGCCCAATATTTAGAAGTTTTGTCTGTGCAATAGAGCTGTAGGATTCTCACTGTACTGCAGATTTTAAACCAGAGGCAAATTCAAGAGAAAAAAAAAGAAGAAAAAACATAAAAAGGAAGAATAAAGAAAGAAGTCACATCTTTCTGGGAAAGGATGCCAAAACCATTACTTCAAATACAATAAAAGGACGTAAAAGGACTCATATATACACCATTATTGAAAATATTTAATTCCATTGTCTTCCCAATGACTCTTATAACATTTTGGTTATGGGATAGAGTGCATTCAAATGTAATCACATTGTCAATGACAGTCTCTGCCTACCTCTGCTGCAGAGGAGAGTTAATTCTGTACCTTGTATAAACTTGGCTGCTCATAAATAAGGCATGAACTGTCTGCTACAGTCAAATGAATATTTTACGTTTATAAATGTGACTTACACTGAGTCAGTTCTGGTTGGCTGACAGAGAGAAAAGTTCTACAGTTATTCAAAATTCAGAAATGATCTTTTCCCCACTTGTAACCATATATCTAAGCCAAATATTTATGAAGAAATAATGGTTAAACATGAGAATGAAACCAGAAATAGTACTTGTGGGTTACAAATTCCTACAGTACATTTTGGAAGAATGTTCAAAGTGAAATTGTAAATTATAGCCCAAATTATAGTTGCATCATTTATGAAACATGCACTTTTACATTTAAATACACTCATATCAACTTGCTTTGCTTTGCAACAAGTTCACTGAATTCCCATGAAATTTCTAATTCCTCGTACATTATCCTTTCAGTAACATATCTATATGACATGAAATTAATCTTTAATACCCACATCACAAAGGGGCCATTAAAACTTGTTAGTGAATTGTGTATAAAATATGTAACATTCATTACCAGATGGTTTATAGAATTTCTTCAGCAGAAAAGCACCCCACAGCAGAAATTTGCATTGACAATAACAAACACCAACTGAAAATAAATGGTGCTGTAATAATCCCTTGTCAGTTTTAGATAACATACCTTTTTTATATCCTTGCAGAAACATATTTCTGAAGTGAGCTTCAGCCATTTTATTCTCACTCCCCTTCTTCTCCAAACACTGGGGATGCAATTTGCTGGCAGTTATGGTTCAGCAGCAAATGGAAGTTTTGAGGGACTTACAGTTTTTAGACCTTGAAGGTGAAAAAGCAGACAGCAAATATTGCTGTTTGAGACCTGTTAAAAAGTGATAGCTTCTGAAAAGTAAGTCTTTGCCTGTATACATGGTACTTAAGAAAAAGATAAAGCAAACAGTGTCCACCTCTGTAAACTTATATTTACAACAAGAAAAGACAAGACATATGGAAGGATTTTCATTGGTGTTACTATGCGTAATGACAATGAGTTCTGACCTGAGTGGACAAAAAGGAGCAAAAAAGGCTAACGGAGTGAACTGTCCATTCAAAGAAACATTTGGGGAAGACACTGGATTATTTTTCAAAATTCAGTTGGAACAGTCAATGCTCCTAATCAGGCTTTGCTAATTTAATGTAATCCAAAAAGAAAAAAAAGCAAGCCTGAATAGGAAAAAGAAGACACAAACAAGAAATTATTAAAATTTCTGTTGCTCTCTTTATATATTACTCCTCTCATTTACATAAGTTAATGAATGAAGGACTGTTTATAGTATGAGACTCATAAGTCTGAAGAAGAATAGTTAGCTTTTATTTATGCTACATAATTATACAAGCAGTACTGTACAGGATAAAAATTCCTGGGAGTTAAATGATAGAAAATCTTATGTAGTTACAGTTTTCAGAAGACAATATAAGAACAGGAATGAGCAAAAATTCCCAGCAGTAGTGGTGCATGTTTACAGTAATAAAAAAAAAGCCTGTCTATCTCCCTTGCACAGACCAATATTCAGTGAACAAAAGAAGATATATTAACAGCTTGGTAAAAAGAGTGTATCTATAAAACAGAGTACATAGGAGTCAAAAAAAGAAAAAGTCATTTCATTCATAAGGCCACACAAAGACAATTACTTTCAAGAAAATCATAGAAGATTTTATCCAGAATACCCACACATGAGTTAGATACTTTAAAAAAAATTGAGTCTGGTTTCTTTTTTTTTTTTTTTTCTCAATCAATATATATTACTAACTTCTTCTAAGACATGGAGAAGACTTTCATATTAATGTGGTATAATCTAGGATAAAAAAATAATTCATATTGATTAAGTCATGCTTATGTTTCTGAATGGAAGTGTTTGGCAAATGCTGATTTCTTAATAATCACAATTTCATGATCAGAGTACGAACTAAGTGCTTCCAAAAGATATGGATGGTGTGCTATTAAATTCGCTCTACGTAACTCCTAACTACTGTATTCTGTCAGAACAGCATCTAGCAACTTGAATTTGCACAACTAGAGAGGTAGCTCAGCACCTTGGGATGAGATGTACCATAAACAGAGTGCTGTTTTGGAAAGTGATCTGAAGGACAATTGGCAGGAGGAGTCAGTCAGTCTTCAAATTCCCTAGAGATGATCATGACTGTCAAGGTAAAACCCTGTCACACCACATCTGCAAGCACACCCTAAACTACTGAAGAACTTAAAAAGTCTAAAACCTCCCAGTACCTTCAAGTTTCAGCAAGAGATGGCTGAGGAGAGGTTTTGGGGTCAGAACTTTTGATCAACAAACTTAATGTGAGCTTCAATGTGAATGAAGTCTCATTAACATGAGGAATGAGAAGTGCTGAAGTTTTTATGTAATCTGGAAGAAAACCCTCAAGGCCAAAAATACTTTCTTAATTATTTCGTAAAATTCGGTCAGTACAAATAATGACTTTTTTGGAGTTATGCACATTATATGTAAGTAAATTAAATTTTAATTATATCATTTACATGACAAGTCTTTAATCATGAGCTTGAATTTTGACCTCAAGGTTCAAGTATTACAAACTATACACACTTTTTCAGCCCTCTGTGGCCATATAGGTATAGTTTTAAGTGATTTTAGGGGACTTTAAAGTGGTTACTGATTTACATATGACATCTCCACACAATGATAGAATTACACGTTTTGTTTCAAGGCAAGAATGGATTACTTCGGTACAATGATCAGTTTTAGCTATAGCTTTTGTCTTGAGGGCCAGTTAATCTTGTATCCTTACCTGCCCTGGTACAATTCTAAGATTGTCACAAGGATAAATTTCATGACATTTTCTGTTCTTATTACAGTCTTCACATTGTTATGAGAATGGATTATTTTTTCCCCATTTTTCTATCCTCATTACAGTCTGTTATGAGAATGGATTAATTTTATGACATTTTCTTCTCTCATTATAATCTTTGTTATGGGAATGAGACTATGTAATGAGAATGAGAATATATCAAGCATTAAAGGCCTGTGAGAACTCATGACAAAGACTGCAACGAGAAGAGAAAATGACACCCAGTCCATTCTTGTGGCAATCTTAAAACTGTGAAGAGAACTCATTGTAAAATTATGTTCATACATTCATAAGAAAAAGACTCTTGAGAAAATGAGAATTGGAACAAGATTAATCAATTTTTGTGAGAATCTGATCATGGCATCTAACCTCATAGTATGCTTTTGAAATTGTAGTATATTAATGAAAAAGACACAGTGAGGTTGTCCAAATGGCCCTATAGAAGAACATAGTGCCTTTAAGGTATTTGCAGATATAGCGTGTATACTCTGAGTCACAGTTGCACAGTATACCGTACAGGTGTCATTAATAGAAAATAAGATCCACACAGAAATTTAGTAAAAATCCTCCTGTAGACTTCAATACAGCCAGAAATTAATCTCAAATCCTGGTTTTTCATGTTTTCATATTTATCCAGAAAATAAGAGATTTTCTTTTGGGAATACTGCATCAGTTCTTCCTCAGGATCTAAAACATTAAAACAAACATACTAAATATATAAATGTACTAAAAATACCCTAAAATCTGCAAGAGCCAAAACTAGCTCTGCTTGCCATCCTCTTTACATATAGCTGCTGATCCAGAAATTAAAACAGTAGAATTTTAGTCTAGGTTTTCTTTAGCCCGATAATATAAGACTACATATGACTACCAGAACCACCACAATTTTGGACTAGATGTACTAGCAGAACTAAAGAGATGAGCTGTATAAATTGAATGAAGACTTCTGAATGACTGTCTTAATAGCTTGTGCTGAAGCAAGTAATGGATATGCAATTTGTAAGTTTTCTACAAGCTGCTAAAAGCCTGCTCTTCTATGGTGCCTGGTGTCAGATGTAGAATAAACAGAGAGCTCTGAAGGCAGATGAAAGAGAAAGCAATAAAAAAATAAGGAAAGGAGAAAAGTTTACACTATTTTCAGTTAAAAATGGCAATGATGCATCCAAATATAGATATAGAAGCAAAAGAAGGGTTAATAATAAAACTTTAATATTATGCCAGTAGTAGCACTCCAGTACTGTTGTCAGCTGGGATTTCAACTCTCATCAGTAAGAATGGTTGGTAATGTTACTTCAAATTCAACATGTGATCAAATTCAGTTGTGATCAAATCAGAAGTCTATGTCTCAGCTTTGATCACAGCTTCTGTGCTGGTCTGTCTTGGGGAAATTTCATTACAGTATCACAGTATGTTGCATTCTTGCATCCACTTCATCTTCTGCTAAAGATCAGCCACCTTCTGCAACAGAAAACCTACCAGAGGGGTTGTCAGCCAGGCTGTGTAATTTTTAAGACCAACGCACCTGACAGATTTCTCACAGCCTTAAAATTTGGAGGATATGTTTTACTGAAACTGTAATCAATGGCAGTTTCAAAAAAAAACCAGCAACAGGAACAGTAGAATACCAGCTTGAGATAAAAACAAGTAAGAGTGAACCAGTAGACTAGGAAAAAATAAGTAGGGGGTAGTGGAAGAAATTATGGAAGGAAGAATAAATCTTTTATTTAAAGAGAGATATTCAATAACATTGCAAAAAAACAAAAACACACAGGAAAAAAAAAACACCAAAGCACCACCACCGTCTTAGCTAAACAGCAATGAAGCTTCACATGCTTGCTGCGCAACTTATAGAAGTTTAAAAGTATTTCTGTTTTTAAACAATAACTTGAGATCTGTTCACCTTCCCCATCCTACAATATTCATTATAAAATGACCATAGGGTGTGGAATCTTAAATTACACATACATAGAGATAGAATCATAGAATTAACTTTCTAGTCTTGGAAACGACCTTTAAGATCAAGTCCAACCTTTACCCCAGAACTGCCAAGGCCACCACCAACACATGTCACTAAGGCCTTGTCTACACAGTTTTTGAACACTTCCAGGGACAGTGATTCTACCACTGCCCTGGGCAGCCTGTTCCAATGCCTGTCTACCCTTTCAGAGTGGAAATTGTTCATAATACCCAGTTTAAACCTCCCCTGGTGAAGCTTAAGGCCGTTTACTTTTGTCCTGTCACTTGTTCTTTGGGAGAATAGACCAACTCCCACCTCATAGAATCATAGAATAGTTTGAGTTGGAAAGGACTTTAAGATCATCCAGTTCCAACCCCCCTGCCCAGAGACATCTTCCAGTAGATCAAGTTGCTCATCCAGCCTGGCCTTGAATGCAGCCAGGGTTTGAACATCTACAGCTTCCTTGAGCAGCTTTTTCCAGTGCCTCGCTGTCCAAGAATTTTTAACTTGTATTTAACCTAAACTTCCCCTGTTTAAGTTTAAACCCATTCCCAATTGTCCTATCGCTACATTCCCTGATGAAGAGTCCCTCTCTGGTACCCTTGTAGGCACCCTCCAGATACTGGAAGGCTGCTGTGAGGTCTCCACTCAGCCTTATCTTCTCCAGGCTGAACGGCCCTGACTTTCTCAGCCTGTCTTCATATACAGAAGGTGCTCCAGTCCCCTGATCTTCCTCATGGCCTCCTCTGGACGATCTTCAAGAGCTCCATGCCTTTCTTACGTTGAAGACACCAAAACTGCATACAACAACCTCCTTTCAAGTAGCTGTAGAGAGTTCTAAGGATCCCCTGAGCTTCTCTTCCTCAAGCTCACTGAAGATACAACTTATCATGTTTCAAAAAAACATTTTAAGAGAAACCTTGTGTCCTGGGTTCAGCAGTAGCAGTCATTTTTCTCCTTCTTAGTAGCTGGTGCAGTGCTGTGTTTTTGACTTTCGGCCTGGGAACAGCGCTGATAACACTTGTTGCTAAGTAATGTTTTCTCTGACCAAGGACTTTCTGAGTCTCATGCTCTGCCAGGGAGGAGGGGAAGTCAAGAAGAAGCAGAGAGAGGACACCTGATCCAAACTAGCCAAAGAGGTACTCCATACCACAGCACATCGTGCCCAGAATATAAACTGGGGGGGAGTCACCCAGAAGGGCTAGATCATTGCTCAGGTCTGGCTGGGTAGTGTTCAGGAGGAGTTGAGTGGTTGTAGGCTCTTTCCTTGTTATTTACCTTATTATTATTATTGATGGCAGCAGCAGTGGTTTGTGTTATACCTTAGTTACTGGACTGTTCTTATCTCAACCCATGAAAGTTACATTCTTTTAGTTCTCCTGCTCATCACTCCTGGAGCTGGAGTGAGCGAGCAGCTGCGTGGTTCTGGGTTGCCAGCTGGGTTTAAACCACGACGCCTTGGTATTTAGAATTACTAATTCCTTGTCTCTAATATGAAATGTGCATGTCACAGTGGCATATTATGATAGATGTGTATTTTTCCTTAACTTTCACTTCATGTCTTCGTTTTTAACTTGAGGAAAAATTATGACCTCAGTCTCATTTAATCTTAAAGCACACTTTATTGTATTGTTATCAAAGTGATATATTCTTTTTATTCTACAGGATATGAGATCACTTATCTAGCTTTGCTACAGGATTAGTACCTCCAAGCTTCTCAGAATCTTCTCCTGTTTCATATAAATACATACTATCACACAAAAAACCATTAATTTTCTAGACAATCAAAATACACTCTTGTTTTCTTCCCAAGAAACAAATCAAGAGCTTAAAACAGCACAAACAGCTCCACAATGAAATTAAGTCTTTCAAGGAGATATGGATTATATACACTGTTTTATAATGACAGTATTCAGAACCCTGCTGACAGCAGAACAAAAAGAATTAGCTGGCAGCTGCCATTTCATCAATAACTTCCCATTATATTTAGCAATAAATGTTTTGGCTTTATACATTTATCTAGATATGTGATGTTTACAGTTCAATAATATTTTTCATGCATTTTCTTAAACAGGAGCAACAGTATTGGTACTCATTTCTTTCATGCATTCAGTGATTTCCAAAAGGAAAAAAAAAAAAAAAGAATGAAGACAAAACATCTTATCTTCATTTAGCAACTATCTGCTTGAAGGCACTGGAATTCTAAAGCAAATACTCAAAAAACATACATGCTCATTTAACCATACTTTCATTCAACTTAAATCTTCCTTAATTTTCTTAATATTTTTCTGTATTATTTTAATTTTCTTTCCATTCAATGAATGTGTGAGACCAAAGATTTGACATATATATAGCACAATATTTGATATTTTTCTCTCCATAAGACTGTGACTATGCAACTCAAGTATGCAATTTTCTCATAATTTTTATTCATGGTCTTTTGGAAGTTAGGAGTTCAAAACTCTCAGCCTAAATTTTACTTTTTATTCTGCTTCTTTCGGGCAGAGGGGAGGTTTTCATTTGTAACATCAGTTATTCCAACATCATTTTTTTTCATGCATATGTATTAATTTAATAATAAAAAAAAAAAACAACAAAACGAAATTCATCTTCCTTGGGATTTCTGAGCTGGATTCACACTTTGACATACTGTTATCATATTATCTGACCACTGTGCAAAGTCAGTTTAACGTCACATGTAAGCTCATGCAAAGTGATGGCATCTGCTGCTCTTCCCTTCTCCCAAGCCTCTCCCAGAAGAAAATCATATGTTGTATTACTTAAAAGCACATTTGCAGTTTGAAGTTTTCGTGTTTCATTGGGTTTTGATTATTTATCTTTTCTTTCTCCAATCTCTTTTCCAGTGTTTTTTATTCTCTGTAATGTTCAGAGGCTTGTCAACATCCAGTAAGCTTCCATGGGGAATGCATGCCTCCTTTGCTTCGCTAGTTTGCATTGTTCTGGTAAGTTTTTTCTTCTGCATCTTCTTCACCCTGAATCTTTTGCTCTAAATTTCTTATCAGTGATTCTAAATTGTAAAACTGTCTTCTGGGTCTAAGATAGTTAAAAAATTTTGTGCATTTCCCCCCTTCCTCTTTATGAAAACCTATTTGTCATATAATTCCATCTTTTATGTAAGACAGTACTTCTCAAAGGAATATAATATGGTTTCATAATAATCTTACTGTGCCCAAATTTACTTTAAATTATTTAAAACATTGATACCTTCAGCACTAGTTTTAGTAAAATGTGTTTATATGTATTCATGCCCATTGCTTTTAGATAGAAAATAAAGCACCTTTTTTCACCATTATTATTTACGTACCACAACTTCAAGCTATTCAGCTTTGGAGGGCTTTAATTGACCTGTTCTTTCATCTAAGTTATTCTCTGAGCAGTGCTCCCAGAGCACAAAGTTCAGAAAATGCTCAAAGCAGAAAAGAAGGTTCATATATAAGTTCCTACTGATTGGCATCGTATAAACTCTCTGTAATGTCACAGCCAGTCTCAAGCAGTTCCTGCAATTCCAGAGTTAATGATACAGAGACCCTTTTATCTTTGAGATTATTGACTTTTCTTGTTACAAAACCATATCCTTGAGCTCTCGCTGTTTGCAAGATTTTTCTCCCTAGTCAGGTGTCCAGTGCTGCCAGCACATTTCTTAAAAAATTCGCACATGTGGCTGCAAATCTAAAGAGCATTAACTCAGCTGTAATGCATACATGTAGCAAATCATGGGCCTTCCCGCTGCAAGAGAAAAACAGTCACACCACTACTTGCGGAACAACAGAATGACTGCTGGCACTTGTACTACGTGTTTTCTAGGTCTTCTTAGATAACGTGGCATGAATAGGTTCACCATTTAAATAAAGTAGGAAATAAATGGTTTTTTTCTTAATCTTCTTATCTTCCTGTAGAGAACACAAAACCAGGAGTTAGTTTCACAAGACACGTAGCCATGCACACATTTGAGTGATCAATAGGAATTTAGGTCTTTAAAATTTACAAGTCATGGATATGTCTGTGCTATCTTGGGAAAAGTCACTAGTAATAATGTGTAGAAATTAATGACTTTACAGGGATTACAGCATCACTTTTTTTTTGTTAAAATGAGTACTTCAACAATGTCTTTGAAATGTGTCTACTTCCCATTTAATTCAGACACATAAGAGCTTTCTTAATCTCTTTCATTCATTCATACATGGCTTGACTTCGCGAACGAAGATTTGGGAAGGGCTTTACCCACGCTTACTACAAGCACGCTGATGACTAAGAAGGCCAATGTGGGATAGGCAAATCCGGCTACAAAAAGCACAGCAGAAGGTCTCCTTGGGTGGAACAGGTGGGGCGCGATTCTTCCTGCGTTGTCTTTTCTCCTCGAGACTAGTTCTTCGTGAGCTCTCAAAGGAGTCAGCGGCATTATGTATGGTGTGCCTCCAAGTCTCCCGATTGGAGGCCAAGGTGGACCACTGATGGTAGTCAATATGGCCAAGGCTAAGGTATTGTTTCAGGGAGTCCTTATATCTCTTCTTTGGGGCACCTCTCTTGCGGCTACGGGTGGCAAGTTCACCATAAAACACGATCTTGGGGAGGTGGTGATCCTTCATTCTAGAGACGGGCCCTGCCCAGCGCAGCTGTAATTTCAGCAATATGGCCTCGATGCTGGTGACCCCTGCCTGTTCGAGGACAGTGACATTAAACACATAGTCAGTCCAATGGATGTTTAGAATTGTACAGAGGCAGCACTGATGAAAGCGTTCCAGGAGTCGCAGGTGATGATGGTAGATGACCCATGTTTTAGACCCATATAAAAGAGTAGACAATACAATGGCTCTATAGACACTGACCTTTGTACTTTTCTTCAGGTGTTTATTGCACCAGACTCTTTTATGGAGTTTTCCAAAGGCTCTATACGCCTTTGCTATTCTGTTGTCTATCTCTTTGTCGATCGTGTCATCCGAGGAAATGCTTCCCAGATAGCTGAACTGCTGAATTATCTTAAGCTCTGACTCGCTGATGGTAATATGGGGATGGCGATAATCTTCTTGGGGTGCAGGTTGGTAGAGGACTACTGTCTTCTTCAAGCTGACTTCCAGCCCAAAAACCTCAGCCGCCTCCGCAAAGCAAGATGTTAAACGCTGCAGAGCTGCTTCTGTGTGGGCAACAAGGGCGGCATCATCAGCAAAGAGCAGTTCACGGACAAGATGGTTTAGGGTCTTAGTGTGGGCCTTCAGTCACCTTAGATTGAATAGGCTCCCATCGGTACGATATCGAATATAAATGCCGTTTTGTTCATCGAGGTCTGCCGTAGCCCTTTGGAGCATCATGCTGAAGAAGATTGTGAATAAGGTCGGTGCGAGAACGCAACCTTGTTTCACACCATTGGTTATTGGGAAAGGCTCAGAGAGTGCATTGCCATACCTGACTTGGCCTTGCTGATCCTCATGTAACAGAATAATCATTTTGAGGACCTTTGTGGGGACAACCTAATCGTTCCAAGATCAGCCACAGGCCTTTTCTGCTCACAGTGTCAAAAGCTTTGGTGAGGTCAGGGAAAATTACGTATAACCCCTTATTCTGTTCTCTACACTTTTCTTGCAGTTGTCTGAGAACAAATGCCATGTCTGTGGTACTTCTATTAGCCCTGAAGCCACACTGACTTTCAGGTAGAAGTTCTTCTGCGATGGCAGGTACTAGTCTGTTCAATAGTATTCTTGCGAGAATTTTACCAGCAATGGAAAGCAGAGTTATACCACGGTAGCTTGAGCAGTCTGACTTGACACCTTTTTTCTTATACAGAGTGATGATGATTGCATCATAAAAGTCTGACAGTATTTTGCCTTGTTCCCAACAGCACACAACTAGCTCATGAAATTTAGCATGAAGTACTTGGCCTCCATGCTTCCATATTTCAGGTGGGACTCCATCAACCCCAGCTGCCTTGCCAATTTTCACCTGCTCTATGGCCTTAAGAGTCTCTCCCATGGTAGGGGCTAAATCCAATTCGTTTTTCACCAGATGTTGCAGAATGTGCTGGATTCCTTTGCCTTGGACTACACAATTAGCACTAAAGAGGGTTTGAAAATGTTCAGACCAACGATTCAGGATGGAGATTTTATCTGTAAGAAGCGTTTGGCCATCTGCACCAAGTAAGGGGCTTTGAACCTGGAATGTGGGTTCATACACTGCCTTCAGAGCCTCATAGAATCCTCTGTGGTCACCCAAATCTGCACATAGTTGAATCTTTTCTGCTAGGTTGACCCACCACTTGTTCTGGATGTCTCTAAGTTTCTGTTGGAGTTTGCTACATGCAAGACAAAAGGCTGCTTTTCTTACGTGGCAGAGTGGCTGAGTGAGGTGTGCTTGATGGGCACACTTTTTTGTCAGCAATTCCTGGACCTCCTGGTTGCTATCGTCAAACCAGTCTTTGCTTTTCTTTGAGGAGAACCCAATGGATTCTACGGAGGACTGCAGGATGCTATTTTTGATATGTTGCCAAAGCGCTTCAGGAGAAGAATCTATAAGTTGGTCTTCAGGCCTAGTTTGAAGGTTAGCCTGAAAGCTGTCCCTCACTGCAGCTATTTGAAGATTATCAACATTGAGCCTCCTCCTCGGAATGCCGCCCCTCTTAGGTTCGGGCTTGAAGTGGAAATTAAGTTTGCAACGCACAAGGCGGTGGTCTGTTTGGCATTCTGCACTAGGCATCACTCTGGTCTGGCAGACATCATGAATATTAGTGCACTCTGGTGCACTAAAACATAATCAATAAGGTGCCAATGTTTAGATCGGGGATGCATCCAGGTTGTCTTCCAGCTGTCTTTCTGCTGGAAGATAGTGTTGGTGATGGTAAGCTGTTGCTCTGCACAGAACTCTAGTAAGAGCTGACCGTTGCCATTGCATCTGCCAACACCGTGCTTGCCTAGTACTCCTTTCCAGGCTTCAAAGTTCCTTCCTACTGGGGCGTTGAAGTCACCAAGGATTATGATCTTATCTTCTATAGGAACCTTTTAAGTGAGGTGACGCAGGTCGGAGTAGAATTTTTCTTTTTCTGAGGGTCAGCTTGCAGAGTTGGAGAATATATGCTGAAAAGAACAACATGTTGCTTATTGTGTAGTGGAAGACGTAAGGAGATAATACGGTCGGAATGACCTATCGGCATCTTAATCTCTAAATGACTTATAAAATGACAAAAAAACATACACAAATATTTTTATATGCCATTTTAATATGGCAAATGTTGTTAATAAAACCAATAGAAAATACATTTTTTATACTTAGTACTTGTGCTAAGAACAGAAGAACACATCTAGAGACATCCTTATATTGTCTTGGGAGAAGAGTGGTTCTGGGTTTCTCAAAGCTCCTATAAACACTGCATATTGGCAAATTTTATTTTCAGCATGAAAGGGCTAAAGAGATAATTTAAGAACTGCACTAAGGTACCACCCAAAATATGTTCAGAACATTTGTGAAGCGTTTACTGTTTATTCACTGTCTATCTATGACCTTCTATACCAAATGCCAATCCTAGCTAATAAAAGGCAAATCATCATTTGGAATTATTTTTGAAATCAATAGTTTCTATTTTTTCCCTCACATTTGTGAGGAGTCCCTCTAAATATTAGTAAAATCACTCCATCTTTTTAAAAGCTACTGCCTCAGGCATCCAAAGAATATGAAAACCATTCTTTCTGTTTCATGGCAGTGTGGAATTGTGTTTACAACTTAATCCACTTCACTACATGTCTGAGTGAAGTTGTTCAGTCAGCTGTTTCTGGGTCTACTGGGTCTCAACCAGGGAAAGTCACTGTTCCTGATGCTCTGGAAGTACTTGTGTCTGAAGCTTTTCAGTGAAATATTTGCTCTTTAGACCCTGGAAAATAGAATATCAGCTTCCTTAAGTACCTACCCATCCTTTTACTGCTTACAAATGTATTTGCAGACTTCTACTGATCTTTGACTTCTGTCATGGTTTAAGCCCACCCAGAAATTCAGAACCACACAGACTCTGGCTCACTCCCCACCCTGCCTCCCCTGACTCCCGGAGGGATGGGGAGGAGAGTCAAAAGAATGCAACTCTCACAGGTTGATATAAGAACAGTCCAGTAACTAAGGTATAACACAAACCACTACTGCTGTCACCAAGAATAATTGATTGATGGCTTGGCTTCGCAAGCGAAGATTTGGGAAAGGGTTTACCCATGCTTACTACAAGTATGATGACTAAGGGCAATGTGGGATAGGCAAATCTGGTTGGAAAAAAAGGCTGCTTAGCCTTTCAGGATGTTTCTGAACAGGACTGTCACCTCCTGGGGAAATCTTGAGTGACCAGTGTCCTGAATCACCTGCATGCAATGTTGGATCTGCAGCTTCCAATGCACCTTGTCACCTTCAGTTTCATCCCTCGCCTGTCACTACAGGGCTTTGCAAGTGTGAGTAAACCCTTCCAGCCTGCACAGTGGATTTTTCAGGTGAGGCACAGAGTGCATGGAAATGGCCCCACCCTTTACACTGAAGTTTATCTGCCAGGGTCTAGCTAAGCTTGGAGGGTGACAGCAAAGTCCTCAGGTCGTAGGTTTTTGTAAGTGTCCTCCTCTTAGATGGAAGACCTAACATGGCTAGATGAGCTCCATCTTCCCAGGTTTGAAGTTAGGAGTTTTCCTTCTCCTATGAAAATGGCTTGTCTTCGCTACTGAAGATTTAGGAAGGGTTTTACCCATGCATTTTGAGCAAGACTGTCATCTCCTGGGTCAATCTCAAGCGATCAATGTTGCAACAGTACATCAAATGTCTAGACGGGATTCTGACTTAGAGGTGTTCAGGCATAAGCCTGCAGATGGTAACCTTGCGCCAGTGGCTCCTCAGCCAAGCACAAGCACCAGGGGTCTGAACCTGTGGTTCCTCTTGTACTGGGCAGGATTACTATTGCAACACATCATCAGTAGGGTAAAACTAACCTGCCACCAATAATAATAAGGATAAGGGAAATAACAAGGGAAGAGAATACAATCACTCACCACCTCCCGAATGATACCCAGCCTGACCCAAGCAGTGGTCTAGCCCTTTGGGGTAACTGCCCTCAGTTCATATAGTGGGCATGATGTGCTGTGGTATGGAATACCTCTTTAGGTAGTTTGGGTCAGGTGTTCTGTCTCTGCTTGCTCCCAGCTTCCCCTCCTCCCTGTCAGAGCATGAGACTCAGAAAGCCCTTGGTCAGAGTAAACATTACTGAGCAGCAACTAAAAGCATCGGTGCTGTCAGCACTGTTCCGAGGCTGAAAATCAAAACCACAGCACTGTACCAGCTACTAAGAAGGAGAAAAATGACTGCTACTGCTGAACCCAGGACACTTCACAAATACGATTTGCCTCTCTAAGTGGCCTAAAGTCCTGCTGGCATTTTCATCCAAACAGATGTCCTCTATGATGACATGTTCCTTTTGAAGGGTGGGATTCAGTGTGGCAGCAAGAATCAGCTGAATGGGAATGATACATGGCTATCAACTTCAAGAAGGAACACATGCATACATTCCTTCCCCTGTCAAGCTGTACATGTAATGTTTATTAGGTTTTATGCTGTTGTATTAAATGCTCACCTTATTTATAACATCCTTCTAAAAGACCTTTTTATTAATCATCTTGTGAGAATATTGCTGTTTCCACTTCCTCTGTCTTCATTCCTGTTTTTTTGCTCATGAGAGAGACAGATTGTTCCGGGAGAAAAGCAAACCTTCCTAAATAAGATGTGGATTACTTTGGCATGCTTCTCATGGTGTACTCATAGACCAGTCACATCCATCAAGACACTACTAGTCTGTGAAGATAGGTTAGCTGCTGAGGTGCACAAATGTTTTACTGGCTTTTCCAGGGTTATTAATGAGATAATTCAAAAAGCAAGATCTCCCAGCCCAAAGCTGAGCAGGAAAAGTGTAAAAAAGAAGGCGGCTGTCTGGCAAGCTGAGTGCAAGTGGTATCCTGACAGGAGTTGGATTAGCAGTAAGGAATTGATCTTGTTTTAAGAGACTGTACAGGAGCAAACTGATTTAATAGTTGGGATCTACAAAGCCAGACTGAACTTCTGACATTGACTTACTAAGAAATTTAACTCCAGCAAGGTTTAATTTAAGATCCAGGTCACAGAGCAAAAAATTGAGTTTCTAACTTATGATGGTAGCGACAATACAAAATAGAAGTGACAGCATGATTCTTAGATTTTTCACTATGTTCCAAAATCTCAGAGCACTATGTATCTACTTTTCTTCATCTCAGAAATGTCCTAAGTTTGGTTGTACTCCAGAAAAAAGATAAAAAAAAAATAACCACGTTTTGCTCAGGATGTATTACTCTTTCAATATACAACTTTAGTTTTATTATTGGTGTAATCGATTTTCCATTCCAGACTTAGTAATATGTAATGCACTCTGAAGTGTGTTTCACACAAGTAATAATTTCATTTGTGTTAAGGAGGCAGCGCTTCTCTAAATCCTGTCTATATTTCATTAACTATATTTTCATCCCTTTATTCAAAATTTTATAGCAATTTAAAGGGAGTTAATGTAGTTTTTTAAAAATTTCTTATCTAGATAATGGAAAATTGCTTTAAAATAATAAAAAGAAAAATATGTAGGCTTATTTGTAATTTAGCAATAATAACCTTTAATAAAGTTGTACTCAGTCATAAAGACAAACAGATGAGAATGCTAAATCATATTTTAAAGGCAAAGATGAAAACTATAATGTCTCAGGAACGAAAGTTTTGAGACTACAAAACTGTTGTGGGAAAGTTTAACAAAGGTGAAAAACCAGATGATAGATCCACAAACTCATCTTGTCTTTTACAACATGTAACATTGGTGAGCCACTTGGAAGTCACAGAAATACAGTGCATCCTTTATATCACAGAACTCCTAAGACCACCTTTAATATAGGAGTGCCTAGATGGATATTGCTTTTTTTCTTTTTCTTCACCTCATTTTTGTGTACTGTATAATGGGGGATAACAACACACACAAAGCACACACTGGCTTGAGGGGGTTTGAAGTGATGAGGAAAAATATCACACTTTAGCTTCATTCCCCATAGACAATGCCAAAAATTAATTCTACACTTTCCCAGCAGACCTTGTCATTACTACACAGAGGGCTGTTTTTGCAGTCCTGAGCAGTTCTGCTTTATACTTTCTTTGGGTCCGAATCAGCATTCTCACAGCTACAGATTTCTCAGAATATGTTCTTCAATCTAAATAGTCAATTATCTTCCTTACAGAACAGGCATTCAAATTCAAGGATTCTCACTACTTTCAAAGGAGATCAAGAAAATTTCTCAAGATATTCTAACTGCCTACAGCAGTTTAAAAGATTTAACAAGTTTTGATTTAAGTTTGGGGGTTGTTTTTTTGTTTGGTTTTGTTGGGTTTTTTTTTCCCTTCCCTGCCTTTCTGAAGGAGACAGCAATCATTCATCTCAGCAAGACATTTTTCTTGAAGAACAGTAAGCAGATAGAGATGACACCAGTGATTGTTTAGGCTGATCCAACCTATTTGTCAATAGCAAGACAGCGCAGGATGTGATACAGATTCCATTTAATTTTATTACAGCCTAGGAATTTTTACCCCCTTAATATATCTATGGTATTTTTCTACATTTATATCATAAAAAACCCTTGTCAATTGAATTTCTTAGGGACAGATAAGATACTGTGTCTTTCTCCTTCAACCAAATGTAGAGATAAATATGTGAGGGAGCGTAGGTGGCAAGCAATGAAAGTCTGAACTGTCATTTACTCAGCATTTGACAAATACAGATGCAGGAACATTCTTTAACATTTTTTTAATCATGGGAGGTCACAGACACTCAATCACACTGAGCAGATCTATTTACAGAAAAACCCTTTTGGTCTCAGAACTCATCCAGAAGAGATCCTTCAATAACTCCAAAGAAATATCTATTACAGCACACTTCCTTTAGAGGGCAAAGTGCTTACACCCTTCCAATCTCTGGATTGGACTAGACAGGGAATAAATAATGAGACTAGATAGGTAATAAATAATGAGACTTCATTTTGCATCTTTTTTTCTTCAGTGGTGGATCTGTATCAGGCAAGGGATTTTCTATCAGCTGCAGATGAAATTGGTGTTCAGTGCAGGTCTTATGTGCTGCTTCATTAAAATCCAAAGGTAGCATAAATGTTAGCAGACAGAGTAGTGTCTGTCTGCATTTGTTCACCAGATCTATTCTTATTGGTAGAAGTAACTGCAACTTCTATTGAAGACAAAGATATTCAAGTACTTCAAGTAGTAAGATACATGATGAATACATTGTTTGCAATAGTCCAAAGACTGTCAAAAGAGGAAAAAATAAGGTTTCCAAGTAGGACTAGTAAAGAAATGTGATCTGGCACATCCCCAATTACAAAAGAGGACCATGCCATAAAAGTAGACCACATCAGTTTTATTTCACTCAAGTACAGAGCAGGAAGTGAGTGAGAGCTGTTCTGAGATTGGCCTGTGTTCTTAACAGACCTTTGCAAATCAAGACTGACCCAGGTCATGACCCCTGTCTTCTAGCTCTCATATCCAAATACGCTCTGATATACCATATTTGTACCCATCCAATTACAACTTCTGGCATAAGAGGTGGGACTGATGCAGCAATACCCTTTCATATACCCCGTTTCAGAGAATATAGTCATAGCTCCAGAACACATTTACACACACTTCATCCTGGAGTTGTCCTCAGGACTAGGTGCTTGGTGACAGCCAGCATGACTTCATTAAGGGGAAATCCTGCCTGACCAATTTGGTGAACTTCTATAATGGGGCTACAGAACTGATGGACAGTGGTAGAGTAGCTGATGTCATCTACCTGGACTTGAGAAAAGCAATCGACAGTGCCCCACATGACATCCTTTTCTCCAAATTGGAGAGACATCAATTTGATAGATGGACCACTCGGTGGATAAAGAACTGGCTGGATGGCTACACACAAAGAGTTGTGGTCAATGGCTCAGTGTCCAGCTGGAGACCAGTAACAAGTGGTGCTCCTCGGGGATCGGTGTTGGGACCGGTCTTGTTCAACATCTTTGTTGGTGACATGGACAGTGAGATTCAGGGCACCCTCAGCAAGTTTGCTGATGACACCAAGCTGTGTGGCTTGGCTGTTATGCTGGAGGGAAGGAATGCCATACAGAGGGACCTTGACACACTTGTGAGGTGGGCTGATGCCAACCTCATGAAGTTTAACCGTGCCAAGTGCAAGGTCCTACAACTGGGTCGGAGCAATCCCAGAAACTGCTACAGGTTGTGCAGAGAAGAGATTCAGAGCAGCCCTGCAGAAAAGGACTTGGGGGTATTGGTCAATGAAAAACTTAACATGAGCCAGCAGTGCGCGCTCACAGCCCAGAAAGCCAACTGTATCCTGGGCTGCATCAAAAGGAGTGTGACCAGCAGGTCGAAGGAGGTGATCCTGCCCCTCTACTCTGCTCTTGTGAGGCCTCACTTGGAGTATTGTGTGCAGTTCTGGTGTCCTCAACATAAAAAGGACATGCAACTGTTGGAACAAGTCCAGAAGAGGGCCATGAGGATGATCAGGGGACTGAAGCACCTCCTGTATGAAGATAGGCTGAGAAAGTTGGGGCTGTTCAGCCTGGAGAAGAGAAGGCTGCGTGGAGATCTCATAGCAGCCTTCAACTATCTGAAAGGGTTTATAAGGATGCTGCAGAGGGACTCTTCTTTAGGGACTGTAGTGACAGGACAAGGGGTAACAGGTTAAAACTTAAGAAGGGGAAATTTTGATTGGATATAAGGAGGAAGTTCTTTACTGTACGGGTGATGAGGCACTGGACTGGGTTGCCCAGGTAAGTTGTGACTGCTCCATCCCTGGCAGTGTTCAAGACCAGGTTGGATGAAGCCTTGGGTGACATGGTTTAGAGCGAGGTGACCCTGCCCATGGCAGGGGGATTGGAACTAGGTCGGACCAATCCCAGGCACAGCTACAGGCTGGGCAGAGAAGAGATTCAGAGCAGCCCTGTGGAGAAGGACTTGGGGGTGCTGGTCGATGAGAAAATTAACATGAGCCGGCAGTGTGCGCTTGCAGCCCACAAAGCCAACCGTATCCTGGGCTGCATCAAAAGGAGTGTGACCAGCAGGTCGAAGGAGGTGGTCCTGCCCCTTTATTCTGCTCTCGTGAGACCTCACTTGGAGTATTGTGTACAGTTCTGGTGTCCTCAACATAAGAAGGACATGGATCTGTTGGAACGAGTCCAGAGGAGGGCCACAAGGATGATCAGGGGACTGGAGCACCTCCCATATGAAGAGCAGCTGAGAAAGTTGGGGCTGTTCATCCTGGAGGAGAGAAGGCTGCGTGGAGACCTCATAGCAGCCTTCCAGTATCTGAAGAGGGTATATAGGGATGCTGGGTATGGACTCTTCATTAGGGACTGTAGTAGTAGGACAAGGGGTAATGGGTTAAAACTGAAACAGGGGAAGTTTAGATTGGATATAAGGAGGAAATTCTTTCCTGTTAGGGTGGTGAGGCACCGGAATAGGTTGTCCAGGGAGGTTGTGAATGCTCCATCCCTGGCAGTGTTCAAGACCAGTTTGGACGAGGCCTTGGGTGATATGGTTTAGAGAGAGGTGTCCCTGCCCATGGCGGGGGGGTTGGAACTTGATGATCTTAAGGTCCTTTCCAACCCTAGCTATTCTATGATTCTATGATTCTATGATCTTAAGGTCCTTTTCAACCCTAACTATTCTATGATTCTATGAGTAAGTGACAGCCAGCCACCCTGAAAGATTCGTACTCACTTTGAATTGACTGTTTTTCTTTTCTCCTTGTCTTTGATCAGAGTTTCTCCAGGTTTTACCAGAGAAATCTGTTTTTCAGCTGATTGGAGCTTGCAGCTTGTTATAAGCAGAACAGTTTATCTAATTCCCTAAGAAGCCATGTCAATGTGCTCTCTTTACATCAGCCTTTGCAAATCAGTGGTGAGTCTTTTGCCTTGCACCATGACTGGTATAGAAGCCCATTACTGCTGTGCCAATACTCAGTTTTAATAGAAACAATTTGATTTGTTTTTCAGGAAAAAAAACACAACAAAAAAACCCAAAAAAAAGAATCAATATATGGAAGAGGAACTTGAACTAAGTAGCAAATTGCTGACAAAACCACTATGCCCTGTATTCATTTTCTTCTCATATTTCTCTCTTCCATATAATTATTTCTTTTAAAACACAATAATAATTAAAAAAAAAAAAAAAAAAGGAATCCAAAAAATGCTTATTCCGTGAAAATAGATGAATTGTCCCTTAAATGCATATTCAAACTACTGGAATAAACTACTGGAATAAACTCTATATTCCGACATCCACTTTGAACAAGTATTTCTGTACTGTAGGGATATCATTTACATCATGTAATGAAAGGAATAGGATAACAATTACTTTCCCTTATTGAATAGGTAAGTAAATTGAGCTTGAAAATCCCCATAAATAGTAAGTGTGGTAGTTAGATCTTCCAACAGGAGGCTTAACCCAAACATCAGTCTTTTCTTTGGAAAAAAAAAAAATCCAATCATTTTTATTTTAATAAGTGTGCACTCTGCATTTTAGTTGGAACCAAGAGACAATACCACCTTTCTTTGACTTACTGCCTCCAGAAATAAATTCTGAAATTACAAAGCCTCCATTTATATGGATAAGAGATGAAATATAAAGAGTGAACATATGAGCTTAAGATAGTTTTTTTTTTATTATTTATTTTAACCTGTTGTGCAAAGTCAAGTCAGTACAAATGGCCCATAAATTCAAATATTTTATTTCATTCAAGAATCCAGTGGAAAACACATTTCAGAAAGTGATGTGAAAACAAAGGGACAGGATATAGTCCTATCATGAATCAACCCTTTTTAAAAACAATTTACAGAGTTTGATTGTATAGTGCAATAACTTCACTAATTTAAATCATTGCCTTACATTAAAAAAAAGAGAAAATAATTTGTTTCTCTGTGTTCATATAGCTTACCTAAGTTACTCTTCGCTTTCATTATTTTCTGCCTCTGAATAAAAAAAAAGGTTTCAGTCACCATATTATTTTAAATAAAAATATAACCTTGAACTCCAAACTAGCTGAAAAACCATTCTGTAGAAATGCCAATTTTTGGTTAATGTGCCTCATATAACTAAGTCTTGGCAGCTTATTTTTGGACCAATATTGCTGAAATTTCCAGTTAGTCTTGCCTAGGACACCAGACTTAGGAAGCAGGATCTATTATTTCAATCTGCCATGGATTCTAGTGACTTGGCTGAATATATTATTATTCAGAGCCTCAGTTTAAAGCTATAAAAAGGTGAATGAGGTCTAAGGCAAAGTGTATTATCCCCAGAGAAACTGGTAAGAAAGCTTAATGTACCTGGTGTACAGAAGGGGAACGGAATTAAAGCAGGTCAGTGAAACTTTTTCACTCTGCATTATACATTAGAATCATATTTATGTTTAGTCATATTTTATGGCCATGTTTGCACTATATGCAATTCTGGGCAAGTCAGTGGTGTTAAAAATGCGCCTGGGATGAGTAAATTTCAAATATGATAAGTGGAAGCTTCAGCATACAAAACTTTCCAAATAACAGGGGAAGAAGATGGTTTCTGTCAGTCAAGAGCTGAAGATGAGCCTACTAGCTATGGTATCCTTTCTGAAGAAAAACCCTCCTTGAAAAGGCAGAAAGGTCAGTAGAAAAGAAGAGTTGATACAGAAAATGACTAATATGTAAATTCTTGGGTAGATAGCACGGTTACAGGACTTTACTATGAAGGGAAAACTACAAGCAGTAGAAAGCAGACTTGTTAGTTGTCTCTCATATGAGAACAGAGTTCTTGAAACCATCACTGTTTTTCTTTAGGAAAAGTAGCTGCTTGTCTTATGATATGCTCTTTGTCTTCCTGTTCTCATTTTCATTCTTCTGTCCCCTAACATGCTATTTCAGTAAGATTCATCATCTGTCAGTAGAGATGGAATAGTTCACTGAACACTCAATCACTTTCATGTAATTTTCCCAATTTCTGTGTGAGTTTTCCAACAGTATTTAATAATGATAAGTAGAAATTAAACCAACCCCTTGTTGCTGCCAGTCAAGGGATAGAGATAACATGCACAATGATCCTTTACTTAGGTTAATAAGGTTTCTAAAGGCACAGTGCCAAATAAGACAAATGCTTCTTTTGCATGCATGTAGCTGGTGTTTGCCAAGAAAAGACCTAGCCCGACATCCAAACAACCAGTTAAGGTAGCTGGTGGAACTGTACACAAACCCAGATCTTCTCTTTCCCAAACACCTATTCCCAAAGCTTTGAAAAAAAGAATAAATAGTAAATCTTAGTGAAGTTTCCAGTATGCTCTCCTGACATATCTGGCTTCTATAAAGGAGCATAGCCAGCAGAACAAGTGAGGTGATTCTCTCCCTCTGCTCTGCACCTGCAGGCCTGCATCCAGCGCTCAAGTTCTCAGTACAGAAAAGATATAGACCTTCTGGAGAGGATCCAGAGAAGGGCCACAAAAATTACCAGAGGGATAGAACATCTCTGCTACAAGGGAAGACTGAGAAAGTTGGGGTTGTTCAGCCTGGAGAAGACTCTGGGGAGACCTTATTGTGTCCTTTCAGTTCTTAAAAGGGGCCTGTAAGAAAGATGAGGAGAGACTTTTTAGCAGGGCCTGTCATGATAGGATAAGGGGTTTTAAACTAAAAGAGGGGAGATTCAGGCTGGATGTGAGGAAAAAAATCATGTATATTGAGGGTGGTAAAATACTGGCATGGGTTGCACAGAGAGGTGCTGAACGTGCCATCGCTGGAGATATTCAAGGGCAGGCTGGCTGTGATTCTGGGCTACTTGATCTAGTCGAAGATGTCCCTGCTCATTGCAGGGGGGCTGGAAATAGATGACCTTTCAAGGTCCCTTCAAACCCAAACTGTGTTATGATCCTGTGATTCTATACTTGCAGAAAAGTTTCTAATATCTTCATATTACAACACACAAGACATGTATTGTTACTTCCCTGAACAAAGGAAATTATGGTTTGTTAGCCTTATTAAGAAAGGGCAAATTATTACTGCTATTTGATGAACTATCATACTGTCACATTGAATTCTGCATTCATTCTTGTGTTCCTCATATCAGAAAGAACAGGTCAGCAGTAGAAGTGCTTCATGGTTCTATTTTATAACACATGGCACTCCATTTTTATTTGCAATGATTTTTATTTTTTTTTCAGACATGGCTTCAAATTAATGTCATGGTTTCGACCCTCTTGAAAGCAGGACAGAGTATTTAAGTTTCACTTCTAACTCTGTGCTCTGCTTCCACTTATTCATTCATAGATAGTCTTTACATCATCATATACTGTTTTTCTACACACTTTAAATAACAAAAAAAAAGTCAATTAACAAAAATAAAAATAAGTCTAATAATATATTTACCAAAGAATGACAAAAAAAACCAAACAAAAATAAAAATAACCCCCCCCCCCCCAAAACAAAACCCCACAAAATAAGGCAGTTTATAGGTAACAATAATAGCAAGAAACTTTTTCACTATGGTAGAAAAATGGTTTACCCCCTAACATTGCATAGAAGAAGAAAATGAGATGAACAAGATACTATAACAAAATTAGAAAGTAGCACTATATATGTATCAAGTCTTGAGAAGTGTGCACTCAAGTTACTTAATTCAATATTGATGGAAACATCACAGGCTAAATAAAGCAAAATCAAGCATCAGAGACAAACACTGTGAAGAAATGCAAAGGTGGTCTTATTTTGGAGAGGACCTGACATTTTCATGACTTGCTTTAAGTTTTCAAAATCACAACATGATAAAATTCTGGATCAAAGAAGAACATAAATTACAGATGTCTGGGATGGGAAGAAAGCAACATATCTGTTTCCTAATCATATAATTCAAACTATGAGATCCTATACTAATGAATTCAATGTGTTCAAAACGATTATTTATTTGAGTAGGTAAGAATTCAAGAAAGTATCTAAATATACTCCAACATGTTGGTTGGCCTCCTGCAAACAAAAAACAAGACATGAAATCCACAAGCATTGTTATCTCAGAGCATCATTGACACAACTTACCTACATTTGTCTGCTCTTTGACCTGCCTTTTGAAGTGCATAGCTAGGCTACAGTATGAGTACAGTAATGAGCATTTGAGGAGGTCTTCTGAAAGCAGCTTTACATCTTAAACCTGGGGTCCTTTCTCAGAATAATAAAGAATATTTCTTTATTATTATTGTGTAATAAAGCAAGAATAGGTCTCTTGCAGAACATCTCACTTCTGCAATAGCACTTTTTCAGTGTATTCTAAAAACAATGCTCCTGAGTGGATTGCAAGTGAAAAAAATTGGTAGAAATTACATTCATTAGCAAAACTTTGCCCACAACATCCAGTTCTCTTCACTCCACCGGTACTTTTGAGGTTTTGACAACATTTGAACTGCCATGCAAAACAGAGTATCACTGCTTATTAGGAGATCTGGATTGTCAAAAGGTAGTTTCTTGGTTCATATGTTTCTTATGTTTTCCTTCACATGACTGAGGGACATCTCTTATCCTACAGGAAAACACTTGCTGACTTTTTACAACATTCAATAATGCATTTCTAAAAGTCAAGCTTGTTAAAGAATATTAGTATGCAAGAAGAAAAAGAATATGTGAAAATTTTCCTTGCATCACTATCTGAGACTTTTGTGAATAGAATTATTCCAAACATTTTCAGATTAAATCACAGGAAGGAACAAAACTTCTATCTATGTCTCCCTGTCTCTCAGCACTCTCAATCACCACCTCCTAAACATAAGTTCCACATCACAGGAAAGGAGCAACATACATGTACATATATGGGAGATTTATATTTAATTAGCACCAGCTACTAAGAAGGAGAAAAATGACTGCTACTGCTGAACCCAGGACAATTTTTTATACATATATATAACTTTTCTATAGGAACTCATTATATGATGCCATGGCAGAAAGCTTCAGTTGATGGTGTTACAATGTTTCCTTTGCCCTCAGTTCTGAGACTTTTTTCCTTCAGGGTATTTTGACTTCCTATTTTATTTAAACTGTTACCCAAACCACTTTTTCTAAATACTTTCACCAACAGTATTAATCTAATGTTTTTATTTTTTGAAACTTTCAGCATCTATGTTGTTTACAGAGGAACATATATATGTTGTTTTCTACTTGGAGCAGTTTTCTAAAATTTACTGTCTTTACATTCCTTGGCAAAAAAATGTTAATTAAATTACACATAAATTAAATACAGCAATATCCAAGCTGCCAAAACTAACATTGTACTATCCTAATTGCAGTCCTTTCACTCATATACAGGGTAAAATACATGAAACTTTTTTTTTTCCTTCTCTGTAAACTGTCTTTATCACCAGAACATATCTGTTCTTGTCTTTGTGGACAGGAACACACTGGGAGTTGGCACCTTCACCCTGCCACATCAATGCACTAACAAGCACAGATCTTCCGAGGCTGAATATGAACTTGTGGACAGCAAAACATGCTGAGTGTGTGGCACTGTCTCAATTCACCTCAAAACCCACATTGTGAGAAGTTTTTTGATAAATATTCAGAACTATGTATACATGTGGTGTTTACATATGCATGTAAGCTGTTCAGAAGCATAGGATATATCCCTAAACTGCTACATTTACAAAAATCTACTATCACATTTTTTAATAATAATTTCATTGTTATTAGTCCATTTTCCATATGAAAAATGACACATGCCATCTATTATTAGAATTAAAAAAAAAAAAAAGAAAAATAAGTAAAATATGTATGAAACTGCTTTAAGTCACCATATTTTTTCTCTCAGGAAATTAATCATATTAGCAGTCACTCTGAAATCTCTATTATGAATAACTTTGTTATGTGCTTTTATTGATGTCATCTACCTGGACTTGTGCAAAGCATTCAACACTGTCCCACCTGACATCCTTATCTCTAAATTGGAGAGACATCAACTTGATAGAAGGACCACTCAGTGGATAAAGAACTGGCTGGATTGCCACACGCAAAGGGTTGTAGTCAATGGCTCAATGTCCAGCTGGAGACCAGTAACAAGTGGTGCTCCTCAGGGATCTGTGCTGGGATCGGTCTTGTTCAACATCTTTGTTGGTGACATGGACAGTGGGATTGAGTGTGCTATCAGCAAGCTTGCCAATGGCACCAAGCTGTGTGGTTAGGTTGATACACTGGAGGGAAGGAATGCCATCCAGAGGGACCTTGACATACTTGTGAGGTGGGCTGATGCCAACCTCATGAAGTTTAACCATGACAAGTGCAAGGTCCTACACCTGGGTCAGAGCAATCCCAGGCACTGCTACAGGTTGTGCAGAGAAGATTCAGAGCAGCCATGTGGAGAAGGACTTGGGGGTGTTGGTCGATGAGAAAATGGACATGAGCTGGCTTCAGTGTTTGCTCACAGCCCAGAAAGCCAACTGTATCCTGGGCTGCATCAAAAGGAGTGTGACCAGCAGGTCGAAGGAGATGATCCTGCCCCTTTGCTCTGGTGAGACCTCACTTGGAGTATTGTGCACATTTCTGGTGTCCTCAACATAAAAAGGACATGCAACTGTTGGAACAAGTCCAGAGGAGGGCCATGGGGATGATGAGGGGACTGGAGCACCTCCTGTATGAAGATAGGCTGAGAAAGTTGGGGCTGTTCAGCCTGGAGAAGAGAAGGCTGCGTGGAGATCTCATAGCAGCCTTCCAGTATCTGAAGGGGCTTATAAGGATGCTGGGAATGGACTCTTCATTAGGGGCTGTAGTGACAGGACAAGGGGCAACAGGTTAAAACTTAAACAGGGGAAGTTTAGATTGGATGTAAGGAGGAAGTTCTTTACTGTAAGGGTGATGGGGCACTGGACTGGGTTGCCCAGGGAGGTTGTGACTGCTCCATCCCTGGCAGTGTTCAAGGCCAGGTTGGATGAAGCCTTGGGTGATATGGTTTAATGTGAGGTGTCCCTCTCTGTGGCAGGGGGGCTGCAACTTGATGATCTTAAGGTCGTTTCCAACCCTAAGTATTCTATGATTCTATGATTCACCGATTATTTAAGGTCAAATACCATTCTCTGCATTTACTAATAACACATGTACTTGGAGTTCATAAATATTACTTGTCCTCATCATACTGCAGTTAGGATCAGTGAATCTATTGATATTGATATTAAGATTACCAGAACTGGGCAGTTGTTCTTATGAAAATTGACTCATTTAAGGATATATAGGACCTTGAATTTTCCAACTGTTGCTATGTCAGCGATTTTTATGTTAGAATTTCTAAAAAGATTTTTTCACTATACTGTTAGTCCTTTTTACAGCAGTGCATTCTCATATCTTAATTTAAATTTGGCCCTGTGACCATTTTAATATGAGGTTTTAAAGATGGAAACTTTAAGATATAACATAATATATATAAGAGGCATTTTCAAACTACCCATTCAAATAAATCCATCTATAACAGATGATATTCAAATTTGCCATGCATGTGTCTCCATTACTGACCAGAAATTTGGGATCTTGCTTTTACACTGCTCTGCAGTGATGTTTTCAAGTCTTTAACAAAGACAAAAAAAGGCTTTAGAATGACAACAGCTGATTTTTCAGAGGAAACGTCAGGTGCTCAATTTGAAGAAATATATACTTCAATTAGTTTTTTAAAGATGGTCTGAAAGGGATTTGATTTTTTTTTCCATACAGTTTTTTTTTACCACACTTCATCCCATTCCAGTGTCAGACATCTTAAACTTGTGCTTTTTTTTTTTTTTTCTCTATCTCTACTTAAGTTATCACAGGACTAAATTCCATTGTTCAGAGTCCTTGGCTACTTGGCAGATGCTGGAAAAGTTATTTATGAAATATGTGGCATGCTGAACAATTTATTATGACCTTTTCTGTTACAAAAAATATTGTCTTGGAATATTCCATTTTATGGTCTGTTTCAGTTAAATAGCACTGATAGGCTCTTCTTCCAAGAACACCAATGAATTTTCATTTTCTAGCATCATGGGTTTCAGTTTTGTTGAATGAGACATTCATATTTCCCAGGTCCATTCAGCTGAAGATGGATGAAAAGGCACAACATTTTACACTAGGACGTTGAGTTAGCTTTTTCTCTGAGAGATGGAGGAGTATTCGTTTCCTTAGAAAAGAAATTTTGAGAACTTGTGTGATACAGAAAATATATCTCTGCTGATGCCTGTCGTGGTTTAGCCCACAGCCAGACAGCTTGTTACCCACTCCCCCCCCCCCCTTCTTGCCCTCCCCCTACTCCTGGGGGAACGGAGAGGAGAATCAAAAAGAAATGCAACTCCCATGGGTTGAGATAAGAACAGTTTAGTAACTAAGGCATAACACAAATCACTACTGCTGCCACCAATAATAGTAATGAGAAAGGAAATAACAAGGGAAGAGAATACAACACCCCATCACCAGGCGACCGATAACTTGCTCCCCCCAGCCCGACGAAGCACCGACCGATACCTCCTCCAACCCTGCAGTCCACCTAGCCCTTCCGGCTAACTCCTAGTTACCTCCTGGGCATGACGTGCTGTGGTATGGAATACCTCTTTGGTCAGTTTGGGTCAGGTGTCCTGTCTCTGCTTCCTCCCAGCTTCCCTCCTCCCTGGCAGAGCATGAGGCCCACAAAGTCCTTGGCCAAACCAAAACATCATTGTTTTTCAGCTCTGTTCCCAGCTGAAAGTCAAAACACAGCACTGCACCAGCTACCAAGAAGGAGAAAAATGACTGCCACTGCTAAACCCAGGACATGCCACAACGAAGAAAGGTTAATTACATTTGGCTTAGAGAAGATGAAGAGAATGGCTACTAGGGTTAGGGTTTTCTGTGGGAGAGAAAAAACCTTTTTAAGAAAAGAAACAAGAAAAGTTTGATTTTAACTGTCTAACCATATAAAGATATAAGCTGAGTTTGGCCTAAAAATATATATTTGGCCACAAATATATATTCTGCACAAATGAATCTGTAAGCTGGTATAAGAATGGATATATGGGGTGTATATTAAGAAAATGTCTTAATTTTTTAGAGGATTTAAATTGCAAAGAAGCTTGCCTCTGTACATAATTTGGCTAGTATCTAACAGAAATCTAGCTAATTTTAAGATGGACCTTAAAGAATATTGTAAAAGGCATTTCCGCTTCCTTGATTCATGGCAAAAAATAGAATATATAGAACCTTCAGGTCTTGCCTTTTCATGGCATTTAACTCCCTTGCTCTGCTAACCCAGGATCTTTGGCTGATCATGTTGTTTAGGACCCTAGTTAAACTGTGCTAAAATTCTAATGTAGAAAAGACTGTTGCAATGTTAACATGCGGCAGTTCTATTCAGACATATGTTAAGAGATAATAACTTTTAAGAGGTAATAAAATACACATTGTATCTGCATCGCCCCTTATATTTTTTCAGAAATTAAATACAAGGTCAGTTCAGAGAATTCACTTTCCTTTTAAAATTAAGCATAAGACACGTAGAAAATACTGGGAAAAGCAAAATCTGTGGATTTAGAACATGATGTCTGTGGCCATAGCAACAGCATATAATGGCTGCCATAATCAGCACCTGATATCGGTGGGGGATTGGTCACTTTAGAGAGATGCAGTGAGGAGATGCAAGTCTGGATTGAGAATGTCCAGTGTAATGCCCTCTCCTGCATGAGTCAGTTGCTTTCCTTGACAGTATTTTAGGATGACAGGAGGCAACAATTTCAATAGGTAGCATCAAAATATATCTTGAAATGTGTTGAAATCCATATCCTCACAGAGACATCATGGCAAAAAAAAAACATCTTAGCAGTATTTTACTGAATGTCTAAATACTCTGTAAGCTTTAAAAAAATCTACGAGCTGATGAAACAAATTGCAAAATGCCTTCAGGGCATTTGCTTTTTCTGATGCTCTCTAATAGATATAGGTCACTCACATGAATATGCTCCATTTTTGCTTTCAAACAACAGACTAGACATTTAGAAACAGTATATTCCTCTGCTTGTCTATTCTTCTTTTGTATGTTCATAACCAGTTACTAAGTATATGCCATTTCTTTGCATGTGTGTGCACATACATGTGTGATTTGTATGATTTAATATTTGCATATAATTACAATATTCAATTCTCTTCCACATAATACATTAAGGAGAGACATCTGAGTAATTGTGACTATTCTCTTTGGTACATTTTTGTTTATGAGACACACAGAAATAGTATTGTTAATTTTAGTGTAAACAAATGCTTGAAATAGAATAATAATCTTGAAAACAAAGCAGGACACCATGTAGGAAATGAAGGAAAATCTACTCGTGGTGAAAAACCAATCTCATGTGCTAGTAAGAGCAAAAAAAAAAAAAAAACAAAAAAAACCAAGCAAAACCAGCTTCTATTACACCCAGGCAACTAAATTTGTTAAATTCTCTTTAAAAATGTTAAGTTTGGAACGGTGGAGGAACAAAGTTCAGATTATATAACAGATATTCATACAGACTTGGCTCTACCAAAATTAGGAGAGCATCTGACCTAGTGCGAGTAAAATAGTGAAAACTGGGTGGAAACTAGTCCTAATGCTAAAATAAGTTGATTTTAAACTGGTTTTCTTTTCATTAATTTCTTAAAGTGTCATGTATTTTAGACTAGTAGCCCTATACTATAATGTTGTTTCCACACTAGTATTGTGACAGAAATTTGCTGCCAGGTCAACAGCTAAAATAACACAGGGATTTTTATTGATACTCTTTTTAACAAATCTGGTTGGAGTTGCTTTCTTTTTTCCCCACTTAATTTCATTCCTTGCAGAGAAGTTTCTTTTAAAAAGTATGAAACAATCAGGCATACTGTCTTCTCTCATGAATTCTGTAAAACCTTGTGACTTACTGATTTATTGTGAAAGGATTTCCCACAATAAACATTAATTTTGATTAAATTTATCAGATGGAGTGTCTTGTTTTGTTTATTATATTTATTTATGTATTCTGCATATTTATTCATATCAACTAAGTAAGGGGAGAAGCAATGTTCATGCATTTTTCTATGTTAAGAAACATATATGAACATACACACACATACGTGCATATATATTTGTATAAACATATACTAAATTTAATATAAATTTAAATATATACATTTTATATATATTTATACATAAAGAATTTATGCACATGTTTATAAATAAATATATAAAGACTTTAAAAGACATTTTAAAGGTGATGAAATTGTAAGGAAAGGGAAAGTCAGATATACACCTGGATTTCAGAAGGTGTTGAGCCTTACTATGTTAACTAAGTCAATGGCAAATATGACTTCGGGATATATATAAAACAGCTTTTATAATTTTCTTTGTAATTATTTGGAAGACTCTAGTGTATACCATATCTGTATGCTATCAAATAGCATATTTATAACAGGAACACTGTTTCAAACAAATGTGTTTTATGTGAGTGTATGTGTGTCTTACAAATGTGTGTGTGTGAATAGAAGAGGGAGACAGGGAGGAATCGAAGTATTGCAGTGTCTGTGGCCATGTAGCTTCACTTTTTCATGTAGCTGTATTCATTTCAGTGCTTTATTATGACATATCATACATCAGCATTACAAACTGGTAAGCACAGATAAAGAGTGGCAAAACACTTTTTATGCTATTTTGTGCTGCTGAATACTTTGGAATCTCATTTATGACAGCTTAAGGCTGAAGTATCATATATTCGCAACAGCTTTATTTAAATACACAGATGAATGGTACAGAGCACATTAAAAATGAAAGTGCCTAATCATCAACATCCACGCATATCCACACACACTCACTCATATAGGGTGTAGCAAAATTAATTAAAGTCACCAGCTTTCCCTTCAGTTTTGTCTTTTATTGGGAAGGATAATGGCTGCTTCTCCTCACAGAAAACATCAAGGAAGCAGCTAGGGGAAAAAACAGGAACTATGGCCTGATTTAATAAGCTATTATTGTCTGGAAAATATTTATTTTTGAGGGTTTTTGCACTCTGTTCTCATGCTCCTAAGCTTCAACATACCTTTTTTTTTTCTTGTTTTGTGTGTAAATACAATAAACTAAACAAGTAGAGTTAGCACTTTTCTTTTTCTCTTAAATTGCAATATTTTAGCAGTAGAAATAAGAGCAATAATAAAAGAAATAATGATAATAATAATGGAAGTACAGGCAGCATCTTATCAACCTCAGACCAGCCAGAAATGCCTCAAAGTACAGGAAGAATAGATGCAGCAATTTAGAATGCAGTAATAGAGAATAAATACAAAATATAGCCTGACTGCCTGGATTTACTTCAGATCAATGTAAAAAGTTAATTCTGCACATGAAAACAATTCAGATCAGACAATTATCCATGCTGCAGAAAAGGGAGCTTTTATGCCCCCTGATATCTCCTCCCATTAGCACTAGACAGTATAAGTCATGTTCTGGTGAAATTAACACGTGTACATCTGCCTAGTGAGAGAAAACTTGCTCCAGACAGAAAAAAAAAAAAAAAAAAAGGCTCTTCTATAAGTCCTTTTTCCTATAAAAACTATGGTCTAATCCACCATTTTAAATAACGGATTTTTATAATAGTGCATATGTTATTCTCTATGTAATTGAATCTTTCTCTAAAAGACATAAGCCCCTGCCTACAGGTAATCCTACGTGAATGACCTCTGCTAATCACAGATGTGGTGGCACCACTTCACTCTTCCAGGAGAAGTGAGACCCTAAAGTAGAAAAACTGGGCAAACTTCCAAATGAACCTAAACCAACACAAAGAGCCTACAAACCCACTGAGGACTCTGGTTATTCATGACTTAAATAAGATATGTTGCATACACGCTTGTCTATGACATCCCTCAGAAGATCCATGACATCTCTCAGAAGCTCTAGTGTCCCTCAGAGACGTCTAGAGAGGCCTTGGTTAACCTTTCAGCAAATACACATGAAAACCAAATTGCTAGAAATTCTGGTGGGTTTTGTGGAAAGGCTTAATTCTATTGTTTTGTTTAAAAAGGCAAAAAAGAAAAACAAAGAAAAACAAATCTTTTCACTGAAAATTGATTGCCTTTATTATTCAAAAATTTCCCACCTTTCTGATACCTTTCAGAACTCTGAAAGTCACTTTTTCAGCTTCTTTACTGAACTCGTCATGGTAGAAACCTACTCCCAAAATAAAGTGATCATTTTATGTGCTTCCTGATACATGAGACTAGATGAAAACTGTCTAACTAGTAACATTTAATTTGTACAACAATGTGAAGGTACATATAAAGAGGAGAAACTGTTGTATTGTTTGAAATTGTCTTGTAACATCCTACAACATGTAAGAAAATTATTTCTTTCAAGAAATTAGATTAGAGGTAATGAAGAATCAGATTCCTACTAACAGTTGATAATCAAGCAGTCTTTGCTTAATAGGCAAGAACGATGGAAATACTTTTATTTCTACTGACTGGTTATGCATTCTATTTTCAGTATCTGGGATTACTTTTGTGATTGGCCTTTTGCTAAATTATTTGGATAAAACCTGATAATAATGACAAGGAAATTATGTTAAAAACTTACCTAGTTCTATGCTAATGAATAATTGTTTCACTAAGGAAAAACTAACATTTCAACACCATTGATTACCTCTAAATACAAAATAACTTAGTACAAGAGACTGCATGTTTTACAGGGTTTGTATTTTTGTGGCATTCTGAAATAACATGCTTAATAACTACACTCATTAATGCTAATGGTAAATCAGTGAGATTAAATATTTCTATAAATCATTTTATTAATAAAATAGAGGGCTCATTAAAGAACTATTATAGTGTTAAGATGCAATATTTCAGTATGAGCATTTCATAAACATTTCAATTAACACAGGTTGACAACACAGAAGGGGAGATGTAAAATAATCTACCCTCAATGTAGGGCTCACATTGCCAGCTCAGCTTGTTGAGAAATAAAGGATAATGTTTCAGTAGAATTATAACTGCATAGCAAATTGAACATTTTTTTTAAAATGTATATATAAAGGATCTCTAATTTGTGCCTTTCAAGGACCTTCTGAAAGACTGTATGCTAGTACAGTTCACTATATCATTTTCCTGTTATACTTAGTAGGATGGCTGCCAACCTGATAGGCATTTGAACACCTGAGGACAAAGAAGTGCATACTTAAACACCAAAAGAATAATGATAGCTTAAGAAAACAAAGTGAAGAATAAAATGCCCTGAGTAAGAAAGTTTAACATATGTAAGTAGTGAAAAATGATAGCTAAAGTTGTGCCTCAAACAGATCTGCGAGTAGAAAATTACCACAGAACAAATGCTGAGAGAATGTCAGACAATATAGTGTCCTGACTCTTTTTAAATTCTTCATGTCAAAACTTTTCTTATCTTTTTCCTGATACTTGTCTGTAGGAAATAAAATATACGCCTTCATGAAGTACTAAATAGAAGGAAAGAAAAATAAGTCAGGTAATTTGATTCACTCTCAAGATGCTCTTTATTCTCCACTTCTGAATGATACTGAGAAGGAGTTGATGTTGGCTAAAAAAAAAAGGAAGAGAGAGAATGTGAACTTAGGAAAGGTAAGAAAAGTGTACTTTCAGAGTTTGTAATTCCTCCACTAAAGGAAGAAAATAGTTTATCCTGGTCTCCAGTTTCTTGAATCATAGTTGATGAAAACTGCTTTTTATTTTGAGCTTAGTGTATCAAGAAAATAATGCAAGATATTCTCTTATTCTCTTAAGAGTTCTGAAATGTGTATATTATCTAGTAGGGGCAGGACCTTCTTTTTCATCCCATTTTGTTGGCCTTGCTATGAACCTATTTCTCTGAATGTCTGTAGACTTTCAACTCATGAGGTCAAATTAATCTCTCACATCATATTGGGTCTGGCTGAGATGGAGTTAATTTTCCCCACAGCAGCCCTCATAGTGATGTGTTCTGGTAATGAGCAAGGAATGGATAATACACCAGTGTTTTGACTACTGCTGAACAGTTCTCACACAGCATCACGGCTGTCTATCTAACTTTTCCCCTCACCAGCAGGCTAGGGGTGGGCAAGGTCTTAGAAGGGACAGCTGACCCAAAGGGATATTCCATATCAGATGATGTCTGCTCGGCAATAAAAGCTAAGGGAAAAGGGGAAAGGAGGAAGATTTCTTATTTATAACTTTTGTCTTCCAGAGCAACTGCTATACATACAGAAGTCCTGCTTCCAAGTATGCGGCTGTACATAGCTTTCCAAATAGGAAGAGAATAAAATCTTTTGTTTGCCTTTGCTTCCATGTACAACCTTTGCTTTTGCTGTATTAAACTCCCTTTATCTTGACTCATAAGGTCTTTTCCATCTTATTTTCTCTCCCCTGTCCTACTGAGGAGGGGAGCAATAGAGAGACTTGATAGGCATCTAGCATCCATCCAAGGTCAACCCATCACACATCTAAGTGGGGCAATTCTCTGAAGTTAAAAGGACAGAAAAAAAAATTATTTAAAAGCATAAATAAATCTGGTATACACATATAATCAGCATAACTCTCTTCCCAAAACTCTTTTGTCCATAATCTGAGGTGCTCAGTGAAAGGGCAGCTTGTTCTCTGATATGGTAAACTCTCACTGTCAGTTCTTATTGTTGGAGTATGACAGGGGCATAATCTTTACTTAACTGGCAAGAAACTATTAATGTTCAAGTAGTAGAAGGGATACTGTGACTTGTTTTTTTTTATTAGCTCAACAATATATTTTATTTACATAGATAAATGCCTTGAAGTTACATGAAATTTAAAATCTCATATACTTGTATGATTATAAAATGGTGTTCAAGTAGTAGAAGGGATACTGTGACTTGTTTTTTTTTATTAGCTCAACAATATATTTTATTTACATAGATAAATGCCTTGAAGTTACATGAAATTTAAAATCTCATATACTTGTATGATTATAAAATGGTATGCTAAACCACTTTTAAAATTAAGCAACCAGGAATAATATTTATTTAGAAACATTATAAAAGCAGATGACTGATTTAAAAAGGATCTTTAACAACCTCTAAGCATAGTGTGAAGAAGCAGTCTTTGATAACTTTAGTCTTGGTTACTAGGTAAGATTACGTAAAAGACAAAATAAGGTTTAGATATGTATCCTAAGACACCAAAATCATGATAACATTAAAAAAAAAATTGATTAATTTATATAAAAACCAGAAGCAAACCATATTCTACTTTGGTATATATTTGCAAAAATAAATTCAAAATATGTGGCTGATCTGCTGGAAACTCTCCCAGTCTTATTTAAACTAGTTTAAATTTGCTGTGATATATTTTGCTTCTCCGGGTTTAAAATGTTATCAGAGTATATGGAATGTGTAAAATGCTTTCATTTATATATACATGTGATATACATGAGCAAATTTTGAGTAATGTTTATATTATTTGTCTTACAGTGTACTTAAATCTAATGAGCACTTATGCTAATTACTTCTGCATTATGAATAGGGGAATAAACTTGAAAAGACTGCATAACAAGGTTCAAGAAATTAATAAGGTCAAAAAATGCTCATTATCAAGTAGAATAGATCCCTAGTGGTGCTGATAGGCCCAAATGAAAACTTGGGCTTGAAAAATAGTGATTACTAAACTAAACTACTTCGTGTTTATCATAGAATCACGTAGTCACAGAATGTTTTGCATTGAAAGTATTTTGTATTCAAAGATCACCTAGTCCAAGTCTCCTGCTAGGGACAGGGGCGTATTTTTGACTGCTCAAAGTTCCACCCAATCTGGCCTTGAACACAGCCAAAGATGTGGCATCCACAGCTTCTCTGGGCAGCCTGTGCCTGCATCTTACTGTCCTCATAATAAAGAAAGAAGATTTTCTTTATATCCATTCTAAATCTACCCTCTTCTAGTTTAAAACCCTTGCCACTTGTTCTGTCAGAAGGCACAATTTGCTTTTGTGGAAGCCACGCTGCCTGTCTCTAATCACCTTGCTGTCTTCCCCATGTTTAAATATGTCTTCCAGAAGGATGCACTACCAGAAGGATGATCTTACCGGCAAAGAGGTGAAGCTGACTGATCAATAGTCCCCCAGGGTCCTCATTTTAACCCTTTCTAAAAATGGAAGTGATATTTCCCTTTTCTTAGCCACTGGGGTCTTTGCCTTACCGCCATGAGTTTTCAAATATGATGAGGAGTAGCTTGGGAACCCCACCACCCAATTCACTTCAGACCCTGGGATATGTGTACTTTAATTTACACGCAGTTCCGTTCACTTGAGGAGTTCAGAATGTTTGGCAACAGCTGGCTGCATAATTTTCACAAAATGCACAATTACAGAGTTAGGAATTTGCAATCATTATTTCATATTCTACTGTGTGGTGTAATTCTATATGCTATTTTCCTCATTGCCATTTGGCAGAAGTGAAGAAAGATATTGAAGAAAAGCGAACAAGAGTATTATATTCAATTGTAATGAAAAATATGTTATTTAAATGCCTTGCCAAAAATGAAATGTGGCCAACATGGAAAGTATAATGTGGTCATCTACTTTATTAAACATGACATTTTCTTTTCCTGATAAAGATAGATACATCTATTTTATTTCTCCAGGGAAGAAACCTATGTTTGAAGCATACTGATTTTTGACTCAAATGAAAGAATGACACATGTTGAATCATTACTTCCTTTATCTAACAGTCTATGCTCAAAATCCTAACTGCTTGTTGGCCAAAAGGAAAATTCAGTGTCTGCCAAAAAGGACAGTTCTAGCCATTCCAAGAAAAGCTGTTACAGATGATCTGACCCTTAAAAGTGACTGGAGTGCAGTGCTGCAATCACTGGGTTTAGAAATTACACTTCTGTATTTGGGAAAGTAGAGAGCTGGGAAGGTGTGAACTCAGTATGTTAAAGAAAACAAGCAAAAATAGCCATCTAGCCTACATCACTGAATACTAATATGAGTAATGACCTCATCCCAGAAACCTTTAGAAAAGGTCTGAACAGTGATGTCATAAATTTCCACAATGAATAATGAACATTAAGATTGTAATGCATTAATATAATCTCAGTGGTTCTTATACTTTTGCCTGAAGTTAATGGGAAGCTGAATACTCTCTTGTAATAAATAGGCGTGTATCTTTTTATGGCACAGAATTATTGTGTCTGCCAGTAATTAGTGTTTCCATTTATTATGCATAAAAAAAGTCTGCCAGTGTCAAAAATTAAAAGTCTTAAGTCATAAACTAGTTAGAACCTGCTACCACATCACACAGAGCATTAAAAAAACAAAACAAAACAAAACAAAAACCCCACCCAAATAGAAATTGGAATACTTACTAAGGAAGCGTTTATATTTTCCTGAAATTGTTGGAATAAAGAAATATATTGACTGAATGTTCAAATAAATCTTGTGGCTTGCATTACATATCTGTGTCCAAGTTATTCAATACTTTAAATGGAACTGGTAGTCTACTACGAAAAATTAGGAAAAGTACATTTAAAGAAGTTCTTCCTGTCTAATTCACAACACAAATATGAAATCTTTTTTTTTCTTTTTTTGATGAATAAAGGAGGAGTCATATGCTGGACCCTAAAGAAAAAGCAAAACACATAAAAACATTAGGAAGATAATTTAAATTTTACCATTTTAACTTGGTTTTCAAACTCTGTTTTCAAAATAAAAAAGCCTTTCGAGTCACTCTGATTGTATCAGAACTGTTCTTTCCAGAATCTATGAGAAACCAGAAATTACTTGTGGTCATTGCCATGTTGGTTATACAGCAATAAGAAATTGACTGTTATTAGCCATAGCACATTTCTAAAGACTACATAGCTTCAGGATGTGCCCATATAGCAAACAGAAACAAAACTTCAAACATCATACCAGAAGTGTTCTGAGAGCTGTATGGCAGGCTCGCATTTTGTGAAGAGCTGTTTTAGCCTGCTTCTTGTGGAAATAAATTATTTAAGACAAAAGGCTTATGCATATTGAATTATGTTTATGCCTAAACAAAATATTGTGGGTATATCTGTGTGATCTGTGAGGAGCATAAGCCCTCACCTAAACTGAGAGATTAGGCTTTGCTGTGACATACAAGCACTGTTTACTAAACTTACTAAAGGTTTTGGGCAGAGCTATTTGTCTTTTCTCCCACAGCCGTTGCAACTACCCAAAATATGTGATTCAACAATCCAGAACATAATTATAGAAAAAATATGATATGATCATTTTAGGATTACATCTCAAAGTTTGGTTTCACTAATGAAATAAGAAATGGCCAGGTTTTGCTGGGGGACAAACCAATTCTGATCCTGATTTGTGAAAATCTCCCAAGCTGAGTACGAGGCTATTAGCCAGACATTCTGACTTTTACTTGGACTGCTAAACTAGTTCTTATTTGGAGGACAGGATTTCATTGGCCCTGATATTTTGAAAACCACATAATTTTTTCCTACTTTGTTGCTATGGTTTTCGACCTCACAGCTCTTTAGTCACTGCTTTTTCTTTCAGTACCTTTAATGCAGAGAGCATTACGTATAGCAGTATCCTGCACTGGTAGCTTTTTGTGCTAAAAGCAGATCAAAATAAACTGAAGAAGTTGATTCCATAGAAGAGTATCAAGTCAAATATTTTTAAAAAATATATGATTTAATTCTATGGTTTAAACCTCTCTGCCCCATGTCATACAGGCAAACGATCCTGACTGAAGTAAAATCTCTAGATTTTGTTAAAATGGGCTCAGACAGGCTTGGTGTGGAAATGTGCCATCTACTAATCTGGGAAGTGATCCAAGAGGAACTGAGAAAATCTATCTGTGTGGATAATGGGCATGCAGGGCCACTCAGCAGACAGGAACTTCATTCACAACCAGAGAACTACTTTGAAAACTTTTTAAAGTTCATGCTAAAGTGTTAAAACATTCTGAATTAAATTCCTTCACTTAAGAATAATTAAAATCTAACAAGAATAAACATAAGAATAAACATTAACATTTAATCACCAAATTAAAATTAACATGTAAAAGAAATACTAAGAATTTAATTTCGTTATTTTAATCCCAATTTGGCTGAATTCAGACCTTGGTAAGAACAAAATGACAATAATGGGATTGTAAAATATAGTTCAGGCCAGATTTCTGATAAAATACTATTCCCTTTTCCAGTAAAGGCAAGATACTCCAAATCTTTAGAACTAAGGAATGTGTAACAGATCTGATTCTTAGGCAATCAGGTCTCCTTCCTCTGGCAATGATCAATGTCTGATGTGCAGAGGAAGTTTAGAGTCTTCAATAATGCACCTAATCATTCTGGCAATGCAGGAGGCATTAATGAAGAGAAGAAAACTTCCTTCTTTGTTTTTCTGAAGATCATCTTAAAGCATAAACAATGGAAAATCCATATGAACTCAATTGCATGTTTACATTGTGTTATCATGCTATGTACATACCACAAAATGTACAGTATATTTTCACTTATTAGTATTTTACTTAATATCATTCTTACATTACAGTCAGTATCAAACCATGTCTTCAATATTTGAAGAAAAATGCTGGCATGTATGTGTAAAGAGTTGAACCACATAAGGATAAATGACATGTACCGGAGTATTTATGTTTATAGACAGATGTAATGGTATGTGAGAATGTGGTTGAACTAATGATGGAGTTAAGTATTTGGTATGTACAATGAACAGGTATTTCCATAAAGTTGAGCAGGTTATGCAGAGTAGTTGCTTCCATGCTGACTGGATGTATTAAAAGCCTTTGAGGACCTGGAGCTAAGTACTTACTCTGTTAATAAAAGTGCTGCTCATTTCCACCTAGCAGCTTATCCCCTAAATAAAATGACCTCAGGCCAAGTTACAAAGGAGTTTAATGGCCTTGCAATAAAGTAACAGCTAAGGGAAGTCTTCTTGCCAGCTAGACAATAACCTCAAATATGTTTGAATAGCAGTCCTCAGTTTAAAAGTCATGAGTGATAGATACCCAAAAGGCTGATGGATCTCAAAAGGCATGAGAGATCTCAAAAACACTTTGCCTTACTTTTGATAAGTTTTCTAAAAGTAGTAAAATTTTGTTATGAATCAATAATAGGCATTTTATTTTTCATATATCAGAAGGTCTTTTACCTTCTCTATTGCCATTCTAACAATTGCAGAAGGAAAAACCAAATCTAATTCTTTGCAGGAGCAGTCAGATTTGTAAAGAAACTCAGAAAATCATGTAGATTTAGGACTAGATTGATTTATGCAAGTATTTGTTTTAGCTAAATACACTCTATAGCCCTTCGATAAAGTGTGGTGATGTAATGTGCAGAACAGAAATCATCGAATTTTTTACTGTTGCTGTTCAGAAAGTGTGTAGACAAGAGGGCCAAATTCACAGCAATCTCTTTCCTTTTCTTCCTTTTTCATACTGAGAAAAACCCTATATTTTTATTGATATGGACTGATGGAAGTTATGTTCAAATACAGTTTACAATTGGACTAGCTTTAAAACCAGTATTTATATCACTAACACTGGAAATCATAATTGGTTTAAATAGTGATAACTAATATTATTTAATTTCTTACATAATTTTTACTCAAAAAAAAAGAGTAACATCACTTAAACATTTTCAGTTCTGTTTTATGATCTTAATCACATTTCATACTTCAGGGTTTCATTTAATAATCTATAGAGGTCAGTAAGGACTTGTCTTTGATGGACAGTTTCATCTCTTGGATTGGATTTTTCCCCCCAGTTTTCTCTGACTCACATATCAGCCTTGGCCATGTCTATGCTCTGACATGATAGATAGACTCTACCAACTCTGGGTATGTGTCAGACATACCTTTCTTCCCTGCTTGAGAAAGGAATTTGAAACTCTTTTAGACTGGCGGGACCCTTTAGGGGACTTATACCTTCTGATGTATGAAGCATGATTGACTTGCTGAGATAACTGGGACATATTGCTTCCTTGACAAACATCAAAGACTGTTTTCATCTTTCCCTCAATTACTTTTCCAGAAATATTTAACCAGACTAACACCTAGTTTTCTTATTGTAGGTCTGGTTAATATCTCAAGAACCTATTAACTTCATTTCCAAAATATAGAAAGTAGGTTTATCATGACATAGGGTCTTACAGAGTCTCACTTGGAACTAAGATACCCTAGCATCAGTGAAGTGTAGAGTTGGAATGGGCCTCAAGAGGTCATCAAGTCCTACCTATGACAGAATCACCTAATTTAATCACTGATCAGTCATAATTTTCTAGGATTTCGTGTGAGAAAGATGGAAGTTTGTAGCAGAGATAAATTATGGTGTGTCTCTTGTGGTGCTAATGTCTACTAACAATATCCTAATTAATTTTAATTGCTAGTGCTTCTGTTTTGACTGCTGTAAGTAGAACTAGATTGAAGCCAAGTAATTTTTTCTGAATATTCTACATAAGTTATTCTGATAGGATCAACTGTCCTAGGATACTAAGGCATATATCCTTATATCCCGTAAGGGATGGCTTTTGGGGTAAGGGATGACTTTTCCACAAAATTATTTTTGTGACTTGTAGTGAGAGAACAACATAATGTTTGCTTATATATGGGTAACTACCCAGATATTCCACAATTTCTTATTTTGATTTATATTTTTTATCAGTTATTGTATTCTTGTCTATGCTAAATTTCAGCTTCTTAACTTCAGATGTATTTTGATTATAATTTCAATTTCTGAACGTGTCTTCCAGAAGAGTTGGTCCTGTAGCTATCAAGCCTACTACTGCTTTTAATTAGGCTCAAAACTACAGGTTATTTGTAGAATCATGATCCTGCTCCATTCAGGTACTATACAAACAAGGAGAAAGTTTCTGGACTAAATGAACTATGTATTTGTTACTTGCAACCACTTCCATAGGAGCAGACCATCACTGCTGCAGACAGATCTCTTCCCACACTCCAAATTTCAGATGTGTCAGAAAGCATATTCTGTGTCTGCCCTTGTAGATTTAGAGATATGTGTGAAGTTTTGAAATAGTTGTGTTCCCATTGAAATTACCACAAGTTTGTGATTTCCAGTAAAATAAGGCTGGGGTTTGGCCTTTTTTTTTTTTTTTTTTTTTGAAACAAGAAGGTGTGAACTTTGTTGTGCAATTGAATCAAGTGGAATCTTTTCCGCCTTGATTAGGTACAGAGGTATGTCATCACCTTCCCCTCTCCTTGAAGAAGGGTATATTATGAGAAGGTTTAATGAGCTGCAGTGTTTTTCTGTTCTTTGCAGAAAGCAGTGCTTACAAACAATAGTCTAGAAGCAATTCAGCCAAAGGTATGTCAAGCCAAGCTTTTACCATAGAAATAACAGGAAATTAGTAAAAAACTTCATTAAAATAAACTGCACAACCCTAATATTATAAGATTGATGAGGTGAAATCATTTCTTTTCTGATAATGAATGATTTGGCATAAACCATGTGAAAATATTTCCATTTATGAATAAGGCAGGGGAAAAAGGAGCTCAGACTGGAAGGCAGGCACTATGGACAACAGTGTAGTTTGGTATTCCCACGCTCAACCAGTTACCAGTAACAGGTCTGTAAATCCTGGGTTGCTTTCTCGTTACATCTCAGTTATCAGGGTGGGAAAAACACTAACATATAACACCTCTTACTAGCTAAATAGCAATGTCTTATAAAACAGGAAAAGAAAAATTGCCAGGCAACAATGCTGAGAAAGGATATTTAATTTAGGATACATTGTTTCAGTATTTAATGTTGTAAGTTACCGAGGTTACTTATCAGTACCAAGCGCAGACACTCCTCAGTTAAAGAAATTGTTTAAAAGGGAGACAAGAGCATCAAGGCCTGGATTACGTTTTAGGGAGGACTTCCTGTTTCTGTATTATGTCATTCAGTGCTACACAAGAGAGTGAGATACCCCCTTTTTTTTTTTTTTTTCTATTAGGAAGTCTCTGTATAATCAAATTGCTATTAATATATTAAAAGATTCCATTATTATATACTTCGACTGCTAACCTTCAGTTGCCAGTCTTCCATTGGAACATATTTCACAGGCCACATATGTGTTAAAATAGAAACTTCCAGAATGTGACATTAGTATTAATGTCACGATACCATTAAAATCAAACATATTGAGCTTGAAAAGTCATTTTCGAAGCTAACAGCCTAAAGTGGACCTACAAAATGTTAATGCTCTTAAATAAGCTGTTAATTGTTCAGAAATCTAAGCATTTTAATGTAATTACCTATAAAGATGCAGCCAGCTGCTTAACTGGTTCATGTGATTGAAAATACTGCTGACAGAATTTTCATGTACTCATTTGGTCTTTAAGTTTTATGTCTGGTTTCACCTAGATCATATACACCTGCTTTTTGTGTACAGTACAATAAAATACAATACAATATTGCAAGGAAAAAATAGAAATGTGACTTTTCATCATGATGAAGAGAATAGGGACAGCTCAGAATATAGGCAGGCTTAGACTCCTTTGCTCTGCAGATTTATGAAAAAAATCTAAGCATGTGCTTCTGTTAAATATTCACAAAATATTGTTAGACTACACCTCTGTTACAGGTCAAGCCTGTTTTCTACTCTAGAGCCAAACTGGCGTGTTTTTTGTTGTTGCTTTTGTGTTGGTTTTTTTTTTTCATAATATCACTGCAACTGTCGTGCCTTCAGATCTTCACCAATAGAAGAAGCGCTTATGGACTAAAAAGCCAGAAAAGGAAGTTGAATAGGTTGCAAGGATTCTTCTTTTCAGGAAACAAAAGTTGATCATGGTGAAAGTTTCAATATTCATACTACTCTCTTCTCTCTTTGGAATTCACACTCCTTCACTGCATGAAACACTGGACAAAGTCATCATAACTAATTACTGAGTATTAAATGAGGCAAATCCTGACAAAGCTCTGGCTATGGAGATCATCCAGACCCCAAACAGGTGGTGAATCAAGCAAGTGTGCCTGAAACAACCCATCCTGGCAACGGGTGCCTGCATGGGGCAGGCCTGTCTTCAGCAGCCCAGAGCTCTGGCATCAGCTCCCAAGGTCAGCAAGGATTTTGCAGGAATTATCTTTCTTATGCCCCATGAATTTCATCTCACCTCTCCCCTGAGATTACATTTTCTGAGTTATTCAAGAAGAAAGCAATCAATCTGGTAATGGATAACTGCTTTATGGGAAAACAAATTCTGTACTTGACATGCTTTTATAGTTCTCCAAGTACACTTATCTCACTATTTCAGCTTCTGGAAAACGCCTTATTTTCTTGATATAAGAAGCATAGTAGTGATGATAATTGACGTAGCGTCAAAGAGAAAGTGGACTGTTTAAGAAGAATTTATAATCAGTTGATCTGTAATTTTACCTTGGAGATTTCAGCTGAGCTTCCGGATATTGAAAGATTTCAGTCAGAAAGAGGGAAACACCGATACTTACAGAAAAAATAATCAGCGTAACTGAACATGATATTTTGATTCTCAAAAATAATTTTAAGTTTGGTCTGTACTATAAGTTGATGACTGTCAGACAAGATCTTCCATAAATATTAATCAGTAGATATGTAGAAATAAACTTAGAGAGAAAACCAGTTTGAGAAGTATCTGATGTAACAAACACTTGTGTGTCTACCTTATGTACGGCTGATTGCATACCTGGGAAACTATTGAGGCCAGAGCTCACACAGAAAAATATAGAGCTATCCCCATTTGTGTCAGTCCTTCTAAAGCAGCCAGAAGCTGTTCAAGAAAAGATGAAAATAAGCAAAAATAGATTAAACTAATGGTACAAGACAAAGAGTGGAGACAAGATACAGATCTCTTTGGTGGCATTACTGAGAGTTGCACAAGTGTCTAATTACAAAGAAAAAAAAAGTCTGATCAATAATTCCACTCACTTTTGATCCAACTTTCTACTTCCATTCAGCACTAATGTCTGAAAACAATCCTGACAAATGTACTGTTGTGGAATTTTAGTTTCAATTACTGGCATTTCTTTAATGGTTTTGCTCATACTCAGGGTTTTCCTTAGGTATGTGTTCATTCATATAATCTCCTTGCAGTCAATAACTGTATCTTTCTGACAAGGGCCAGCTCTTTTTTCACATTTATGAAAAAGCCATCTTTTTTTTACCCTCTGTGTTTTATGAGACATTCTTCATGCCATTGCTCCTGAAACCCGTATTCAGATTGCTTCCTATTATTTTCTCCAATGTTTTTCTGGAAGATAGAAACATAAAATGGGTTTTCAGTATCACATCAATGTGCTGGATGCTTGTTTCTTCTCCTAAGTTGATAAAAGTTTGGTATGTGGGGTTTTTTTCTCAATGGAGTTCTGAATGTCCATGAATTAAAGGCAACCAAACAAAATGGCTAAAACATAGTGACTGTGTCATACACAGGAAAATTTTGAGATTACTGTAGTAACTTTCTTGATCTGGGATATACAAAGTGAAGCAGCAGAAGGTCATTAGGGTGGATCTATGGCAGATGGGTTACATATTTGTTTCTCAGTGCAGGATACACACTCTACTATAGCATGCGTGGTGTGTACTTTTCTGAGGAACATAGGTATGATTTATGAGCTGTGAATCAGTCATATTACACTCCCATTAAGAAAGATTTTTGTGAAAGGATTTAAACAACAAACTACTCCAGCCACTTTCATATTTCGACTAAATGTTCCACATTCTCATTCTCCTAATGCTATGTAACAGCCAAGAAGTGCTTTCTTGTTGATGTATGTTTTCTGAGTACATGTGACAAAGGTCTTTTTATAACAAATACAGTCTGGCAAAATGGGGTTGTGAGGTAATCTGGAAGAATAATTGGAATAAAAGCACTTATAGATAATAATATTTGTTCATTCAGTGTGGCAGGTTACCAAACTTCATATGATAGCATTATTAGAATTAAGAAGTAAAATGGAAAGGGTATCAGATCTTCTGCTATTTCTTTTATAGTTTGCCTTTAAGATTTTTAATTTAAATTGTCTGAATTTCTGCTTTCTAAACTTTATCCTTTCAGCCTGAATTCCAACTTTTCTCCATTTCAGATTCTACTATGCTTTTTTCCTGTTTATCAGCTCAGGAATGAGCGGAGCCTTTTTACTCCTTCAGTCCCTGTGACCTGGTGTTCAACAGTGGCTGTGCTGATGCCCCCCAGTTTTCTCACAAAGTGTGATGAGGTGTTTCACAAAGTAAATAATATTATAGATGCAAAAAAATTAACCTAGCCAAGGCTGTGGTCTATTTTATGAACAACCAAAACTCGATGTAGCTGCAGCTCTATGGTCACTTTGCACCAAAAAGAATGTTGCAATAGTTTCTCTCTAGATAATAGAGAAACTGTGAAAAATAGGAATTGTAGTGAGATATGATGTAGTCACAGGAGCAGATAACTTTATTTTCTGTCATTCGAATCCATTACTTGGATTAAAAAATAGCTTTATAAAACAATGTGTTTCCTCTTGACAGAATATAATTGATCCCAAACATCTCCACTGCTGTAAAGAGAGTGACCCCAGCTGGATTATTTTAGAGTGTCTGCTGATGTTTTAATGTGAGTAATATTAAGTTTTTACATAAGCACTGCTTCAAGAAATCTTGTCTTGCCTCCTTCTAGGACTGTTTTCTTTATAAAGCATCTACTCAAAAAATGAAGTTAGTGGATAAAGTAAAATCACAAACGATTTACTAGAAGCCAAAACCAAGAAACTTGGTGATTAATCTTTCTATTAACTCATCATCAGCACAAATTAATTCTTACGGCAAGAACCACATCTTTGTTGCTGTTTTTCCTTGGAAATGGAAGTTTTCACAAAATTATTTCATCTTTCAAAATGCAATATTACCCCAACCATGGTTCCTTTCCCCTCTACTTAATGTAACAATTACAGATTGTAAAGATCTGCTAACATAATGAGTGCTACTACAATGCCTGCTTTAATTGTTACGTTATAAACTCTGGTCCTGAAAAACTCCATAGACCATAATATATAAAACCCCTTCCAGCTATGCAGGTGTGGCATTCATTACAAGTTTTTTCCGTTCCTTTTCACTCCCTTTTCTCCTTCCTTTTAAGGGGGGACAAGTGCTAAATGCCTTGGAAGTATGCTAACACTTCGAATTTTGCAGTTAGTTGAAATATCATTTAAAGTTTAAGCACAGTGCTGCTTTGAAAGATCTGTGGAACAAAGAAAAAGCAGGAAAGCATGACCAGAAGGGTTGTTGAAAGAACAACAAAACCGTGACATTTCTGCAAATGTACTACAGACATATTTTTCTTTAAGGGGAAACAATCAGCTTCAGAATTATTTTTGACATCACTCTGTAAGGAAAACTGACCAAAGCACAAGCAGCAGTTGGGTGCGGGTTTTTTATCTTTTTTCTTTCTTTCCCTAGAAAAGCTGAAGCTTGCTGCACAAGGAAGTATTTCTTTGAATAGACTTTTTTTTTCTTTTTTTCTGAAAAACATAACTTTTTGTAACAGTTTAGTTGGTGACTGATTCAATTATTCCAGCAGTTCACTCATATTTTTGTTTCTGTATCAAAAAGTTTATTGATATAAGACATTCAGAGTCTCTGTAAAAAACATGAAACGTTATAGAGTTCTCATACCCTAAGTCTCAGTTTATGCTGAGGTCATATTTAGTGCATATGAGAAGGGGTCTATGAAAAGGAAGTGATTCAAAGCTACTTTTTTGTTTTTTTTTAGCTTCACTGAAAAGACCATTATAGCTGATCTAAATTATACTGACTGCAGCAATCAAGTAGGACATCTCAAATCTCTCCTTAATTGACCCTTTCAGTGCACATTTCTCTGGCTTTGTTTCACCATAGGAACGAAAGAATCTTTAGTCATCTTTTCAAGATAATTTTCTGGTTACTTTGTGGCTATTTTGTAGGAAAAAGATAGAGGGACAAGAACAGAAGCTGAAGTTTTAACTCAGAATCAGTATTGTCATAATTATTCTATGGAATTATTCCATTCTGTAGAATGAAAGAGGAAAATAAAAGCCATCATCTAAAGAAATACACACCATCATTACATGTCTCCGATGATGGAGATGTTATTTACTCTTCTACATCTGGAACACTTACTATTACACCAGACATAGGCTTAACTTCCAGCTGCTTTTATAGTTTCTTCTAGAAAGCCTTAGTCCTGCATTGTTGTGGGCCACTTCTGCAGCATGACCAGTGGCACTCTGGATTTATGTGACATTTGAGATTAATTCAACTTCACTGGTTGATTTGGGTTTTTTTGTTTGGTTTTTGTTTGGTTGCTTGCTTTTTTCTTTTCCACTGGTTCATTTAATTAAAAATCTATTGACTGAGAAAAATCTCTTGAGATGGCATGTAATTTGCATGAAAACATTGTGAAACATACAGCTCAAAGGACCAAGTGCAGCACAACTAACAGTAGGTTAACCTACTGATTGAAAGATCAATAGGAACTTTGTTTAAATAAAGACTTCAGGATTTGGTCAGAACCCAGTGCAGAACCTAACAGAGTAATTCAGTCAACCTGTATGTCGAACTTCAAGATTTTTTGTGAAAAGTTGACTCTGCACTTAAAAAATTTTGACTAATTTGATAGGGCTAATTCAGTGCCAATGCACTGATTTTAAAACTAAGGAATTTTTTTTTTTTTCAGGCCTTGATCCAGTACCTAATATATCACCGACTTCAAGACATGCATTTTATTTCCCCAATTTTTGGATGGTGACAGAGGCCACTTAGCTTTCAGGCAAGACTCTTGCCAAAGATTTCCCAAAGATATGATGTCTGAAAATAGAACTGTAGCCTGGCCTATCACACACTGATTCATATGGCTGCTGTCCCTAGAGCATGTTGCACCCAGATCCTTCCATGAAGGCTCTTTATGCTTCATGGCAGGGTCACAAGAAGACCTTCAAATGTATGGTAGTTGGTGCAGACCATGTGGGGGAACACAAGAAGACCAAACATAGAGTAAGCTCTGAGTTTCTTTCACTGGATTTCTCCCATATTCACTGGTGTCCATACAGGAGTGTCAAGCTGAATACATGTAACCTTCCATGTGTCATATGGAAGTTTAGGTGAGCTGTGACTCATGTGAATGGTTCAAGTCTCTGAAATAAAACCACTAGGCCATGACATGTAGCCCTCAGGATTTCACTTTTTTTCAACACATACTACATACATGCACCAAGGCTTTTCATGACTTTTTAAAGCCTGTCCATAACCCAGCTGGTTTTCTAAGGCTGAGCTCTACACCCAGTTAAAGTGTACAGTGATGAAATTGTATACAATGAACCATTGTTAATCACCCAACAAAGTAATATCTGTAGCACAATCTGGTGGTTTCCTGAACCTCTCAAGCATTGGATCTGAGGGTTTCTTGACTGAATTTTTTCTTCATCTCATGTATTAGAGTATGTTAAATATACAGTATTTGCATGTTGCCTTGTGTGTCCACTCAGTTCGGATAAGTACCAAGGTAAATCTTTTAAGGCAAGAATCCTGTGTTTTCCTTGTGATTTTCTCGACCACCTGAAGAGGATTTGTTTAGCGTATTCAGGAGAGTGATTCAGGTGTTGGCTGCACCCCCTGCACCAATTCCCTTTTCTGTGTCCTTGTGTCCTCCAACTGCCAGCACTTTTGAGTTTGACAGCAGAAATTTCAAAACATATACATTATCCCTGATACGAATTACCTGCTGAATGTAATACCACAGCCCAAAATTTAGGTGATTTTCTGTGCTTTCTAAATTACAAGTTATCAGCAATACAGTAGGGATATTAGAAGCCAGAGCTTATTAGTATTAGAAATGATAAATAAAAATTAAAAGAGAAAAAAAAAAAGAACACTGCAAACAGCAAATGGCTGATACTAATTTCATTCTCTGCCTAATGTTTGTTTATTTCATATATCAAAAAGCAGTATAGTTAAAGGGATGTGTTTGGACAATTTGCAGGATTTAAAAGTGGGTTGGGCCATGTGAAGGATTTAAAAGAGAGTCTTTTTTCAGACTAGGAAGTATTTGGAAGCTTCATTTTAACAAAAGAATAAAAACAACATTGTAGGTCACTGATCTAATGCAAGTACTGATTAATATTAAGTGGATAGGTTGAGGATATATGCCCCATTCAAAGGACAAATATGTATCTACTTCAAAAATTTCTCAGTACCTTTGACACTAACAGGATGCCTTCTCACTGTTCAGATGAAAAGCATGAAACTAAATGAACAAGATAATTGGTTTATTTTTTTGCAGGAGGCCCTTCTACCTAAAACTGTAACATATTTGTTAGGGAAAGAATTCTTTCTCCATGTTTGTTTTATAGAGATACAGGTGCTTTCAGTCTCCAACAAAGTCCTCACTCTATATTGAGCAGTAACTGTAAACAAGAATTCAGTGCTAATGAGTTTAGAAGGTAGAGTGCATTGACAAGGCTCATGCACTTCTCATTTTGCAAATACAGTCATAATAACTATTGTTGTATTTCACCACTTTCTTCCTGCCTTCTATAAGGGTGTTAGATTAACAGCCTTGAAAACTTCTGTTTCCCTCAAGCCCATTTATCTTACAGGTTTTTATTACCTGTAAAATTTACTTTAATATAATGCTTGTTCATCATCACACACCATTCAACTCGAGGTCAGGTATTCTGCCAGTGAAAAGGAAACAAGCGAGCCCAGAAATGTGTTTTGTGTGGCTTTTTATTGTCACTCCAATAGGATTTTTTCTAGAAATGGGAAGAGCAAGGGCAAAGGCAAAGGCAAGGGCAAAGGCAAAGGCAAGGGCAAGGGCAAGGGCAAGGATCGCAGGAGGGGGGAAGTGGAAAGGATGAGGACATAAGCAGAGAATTTGGGGTAGAGACTTAGGGAAATGCAGGAAAAGCATAAGACACCACCACCTCTTCAAAACACAGGGAGATAATTTGCTGTATGTTGTTTCAGCTGCCAGTTCAGAAAAACAACTGTGATTTCAACAGTGATTCCTCCAGTCCAACTGAGGTACCCACTAGAGAAAGAAAGGAACACATAGAAGAATTTATTGGGTTTTTTTTAATCTAGTCAGATCATTCAGGATTTCTGTCAACACTCTTGCCATTTAATTTTTGCTTCCTTACAGACTTAGGCAAATTTAGTTAATTAAATCTTTATCATAACTGATAGTGGAAAAATATGAAGTTATTTATGTCTTTCTAATGCCAAGACTTTTTCAGGTGCGTTCAGATGACGTTTTTCCCTGTCAGTTCTGTTATATGAGTGCTTGTGTGAGTAGAAATGGGCAGAAGACATAATTTTTGGTGTGGATACCTGTTTAGAGAACTAATAAATGAAGGTGTAATCAAGCTCACTGAGCTCAGTGAGTGACAGAGTATTCATCTCATTTTCAGTTCTTGCTTCTCTTTGTTTAGCAGCAATAAAAACTTCAAACTATAGTAATGTATTGTCATGCCAAGACATCTCACTTTCTACATTATCATCTTCAACTCTAGAAATAGTGTTATTGGTTAATAGAGACAATAAAATTGTCAGAAAGAGAAATTACAAAATTGCATGGTATGTCTTTGAACAGTATTATTAATTTCTCTGTAAAGAAGAATAGTTATAAAAACAGATGATTTGTATATTCAATAATAAAATTACTAACAAAAGATGCAATGCATTGCATAACAATGCTATGCAGTGCAGAGGATACTAGCGATAATAAACTGTTGATAAGCTAGAAATCTCCAGGTATTTTTTTATACTATAGTAACACAGACTATTCACATCATGCCACTTGAGGCCCAGCATAATCAGCACTGCTTAGCTGCATGTTTTCTTTAAGCATAGACTATTTCAGCTCCTGAGACACCTTGAGACAGTTCCTTCAAGAACGAACTGAACTCTGTCATGTTTAAACCCAGTACCACTGTATGCAGCCAATCCACTTACCTTTGTTTTAGCTGAAAGGTAACTTTATAACTTTTCGTCACTTCATTCCTGTCCAGCCATGACCTATGGTCTGCTGCCCATCTGACTTCACAGGAAAACATTCTTATTAAATAGCAAGAAAATCCCTCCTCAACAAACTTTTTATCTTAGTTACTAGGTCACTTTAACCATAATTTAGTGAGCATTTAGATAATTCTTTTAATATGCAAGTTCACGATGTAAGTCCTAGTGATTGTTCAGAATTCCCAGGAAGACTTATATTTCTACTGGTCTATAAATATGATGCCACATTCACATTTAGCATGCTAGAATCGTGTGTGTCTAATGAGCTGTCTGGGTAATATTTCTGAAAATCCTGAAAACACTGGCTGGTTAGACATTCTTTTGTCTTAGACCTCTTCAGCAAGACCAAATATGTAAGCATAATCCCCTAAGAAGCCCAAAGCAAACACAATCCATAGAAAAGGCAGCTGTGTACATATTAATGAAACACTGCTCTCAGATAAATGGTGTGAACAACAGTCTGGGTCTTTCTTAATCTCTCCTGTTGGAGCTCTTCCATTTTACACAAATATTTATTGGAGCAGGTCATTAAACTGACAGCTCCCATCTGTCAGGGGAACTCAGTAATAACAAAAGTATGGAATCAATCATTCTCCCTTCCTCTCTTCTTAACTTAATGGATATTTATTTGTGTGACCAGAAAGAACTATGATGGGATCAAGAACACTTCGGGTTCTAGTTTTAGAGCAGGCATTGAACAGACCCATATCTATACTAACATAGAGATTTTCAAAAAACTTCAATTTACCTCTGTAGTTAGTAGTATGAAACAGTGTAGAGATGAATCCAAAGATATGCTCTCTTTTCTTTTTTTTATGGTATTAAGAAGAAGCTTATTACAGGTCTGAGACAGGGCAAATGTATGATAGGACAAACAAGAATGATGTTATGAAGACTAAATAAATAGTGACATATCATGATTTATCCCTTCAAATAGAACTCTAACCTGCCTGAAACAGTTGGAGGTAAGGTCTACTTTATAATATGGAAGAAAAAGAAAAAAAAGTTCATTTTAACTACATGGCTGCAGAGCAGGAAAAGGAAATACTTATTCTGCATTAAATATGGGGTTAGCTCATTGATTTTCTTATAAAAATAGCCTGTTTCACATTTCATGCTCCCAAATTATACAGCACATGCCTTGTGCTAAAAATGGTACCAATGGGAAGTAGTTTATATTCTGTGTTTATATGGGAATAAAAAATCAAAACCAGGTAAGTGTTTCAATTTCAAAATCCTGGCTTTGTTGTCTATCTGATCATCTTTTGAAATGCTGAATCATTATTTGCGTGGTGTTTGCATTCAGAAAATTTATCAGGTTCAGGCCCTCAGCCAAAGTGCTGATTTTCGATTCAGTGACACAATTGCTCTCTCTACCTATTTACATCTCTTTTTCTTCTTTCCTTTTTCTTACCTATGCTCCCTGATGAAAAATACTGTACATGAACAGTTTAAAAATTTTACCCTATTGTACACATACTGAGAAAAACTATAACCAATAAAAAAAATCATAAAATTAAAACTGGACATGCCTAGGTGATAGTAATACATTAAAAGGTGCTACTAGGATTTTCTTATCCGTTTTTTTTTTATTAAAATTTGCATATATTCATTTTTTATGTTTCCCTGTAACAAATCTAAAGAACTTATGTATTTAAGATGCAGATCCAAAGAACTGATAAGCTTTACATAAAATTTTAAAGTGAAATGTGAAGGTTTTATTAGAAGAATTTTTAAGATTCCATATATGAAATGTTTTAAAATTGCAAAGACATTTACATTTTAAACCAAAATATTTCAAAATAGTTTCCTCCATTATTGATTGGCAAGTGTAGGATTAAATTTTCTTTGCCAAGCTAAGGTTTCCACAGCATCTGAAACTGAACGTAAGTGTTCTGACTTCCAAAACTGAATCTCTGTCAGTAAATAAGAAAAGTACAAAAGCAGAAGTCTGATGTGCGGATGGATATAGGCAAGGGACAAAGACAAATTAGCCAGAATACCAAGCACAGAAGGCTCTAAAAAGCAACACCATGTCCAGAAGATAAAATGAAAACAGGAATGATGAACATTTCATGGTTTTTTTCTTCTGTCATAATTGCCCATGAAACTTACCCAGGATATTTTTTGTCATTCTACTGGAATACCTAGCTCAAAGAGAAAACATTGATCAGATCAATACAGCATACAAACTAGAATTTCTGACTTCTCTCATTTATGAAAAATAAGACCCAGAAACAACATCTCTGTTGGAAAATTAATTCTTGAAACTCAGGGAATGTCTATATTAAGGATACCAAGCAACCCTCAATTTTTCCCTCATCCCATCTTTCTTCAGCTACAGTAGGAAAAATTCTATGTTTTCTAGACTGTCTTTTTCTTCAACAGCAGGTTTTTCTATTTTTTGCTCTCTTTTCACTACCCACACCTTTTCTGTCTTCTGGCAATATCGCATACCGTTGCTCCAGTAAAGGTCAGTAAATACTACTACCACTTTGTATTTCACACTTCTGGACTGATACAGGAGGCCAAGCCATTGGGGAGATCAGCTTCCTGGTAAGAAGACAGAAAAGTTGTATTTCCAGACACAGAATGATACCACAGTTTTAAGAGGCGCTCAAAAAGGTGATATGATGGGTCAGCTTTTCCATCAACATAACAGGACTTCAAATCACCTGCATTTCTAAAGGTGCAGGAACAATCTGCCCTTTTACCTATTTTCAGAGACAGCTTAATCTTCAGAAAAAGCTGATTAATTAATAGAAATATTGGGATACACCTACATGGTGCAAGGCAGTGCTTCTTCAGAGACATGGAAGAACTCTGAATTCAGTAGTGAGAGAAGAACATCCACACGTGTGTCATGCTCAGCTCAGGACACACAACCTGAGTGCCAGTAGTATGGCTCTTTAACCTGAGCGGAGCACTAAGCTTATGTGGCTGTACAGCTTTTTTACATATGAAGGAAGCGGTGTTTAATTTTCACAGGCTTTTAAACTAATTTTCAAAACAAAGAGACACCAGTAAATGTCCCCAGAGACTTCACTGGCACTTAGATTAACAGCAACAAACCTGACACAAGCATCTTCAGAAAATGCTTCATACCCATTAAAGCACAAGAAAATCATGGAGCTACCTATGTCGATAAGCCCTGTGAATGGGCCTCTCAGTTACTCTCCTACTGTAATAACATATGCAGCTGACAAGGAAGAACAGAGTTATGATATTTTCATTCATACTAGTTCAGCCTGTCTACATTTCCATCTCTTCATACTATTCCACTGTTTAATACCACACTAATAAAACATGTTCTGTCACTTGATTTAGGCAGGAAAACACCCCTATTTTTCCTTAAATATGAATGCATTTATTGCATTAAGTCAAGCCTGTTTCATATAATAAACCTGAACATTATTCCCCTCTAGAGAGGCAGCTACTTTTACAATACTTCAGCTATAAGGTTTTGGTCATGGAAACAAAGATGAAAGATGGGGAGTAAAATGCATGTGATATTTTAATACAGGGGAGAAACATCATGATCACTGTTCCTTTTCCTTTCTCTCCTTTCCTTTCCTTTGCTTTCCTTTTCTTTCTTTAACGTAAACCTTTTCCTGATGTGGTGGCAGCTATATAGCTTGCTCTCATATGGCTGAGTTTATAAACCTAATTCAGGAATGGACCCTGTTGTTTTCCTATTTGCTGTGTTTCATAGTGCTGTCATCCATCTGACTCTTGGTGGCATTTATATTGCTATAAAGTAGGAATCAGCACAGTCCACTCTTTAAATTAGTTTTGTCATCTAAACTTATAATTCTAATGTGAGCAACTCAGCCAAAGATGTCTAATTTTTCAATTTCATCCAGTGCTCTCATCAGAGCAGACCAGTAAATTTTGCAGAGATTAACACAACTGTAGTTGAAACATATTACATTTCCTTTATTCAATGGGATTTAAAATGAGAAACATTTGGCTTTATCAAACAAGTCAATGAGAAAGCAGAAAACCAAAAGAGAAAATATTTTAATTTTTTTTATTTTTGCACTTAAGGAACAGCATGTGAAAATTTTGTGAAGATTTAGGTTTAATCCTGTGCACATCAGGTTCATTTGCTTTACTTTTTCCACAGAAGAATAAATACTGTTAAATCATCTATTTTACAAGAATAACCCAGCACCTGTTAATATTAATTCTCTACACATGAGGTAGTTGTATAATACTTTTAGCAAGTCTTCACAGCAAAAAATATGTGGCAATATATCTTTAAATTTTTAATTTCTTTTACTTCTTCTTTTTCTGCAGTCAAGTCATATCATTATGGGCAAGTTATTTATTTAACTGGTTGGTTGTCTACTGCAGCATTTGGAGACTGAGATATTTTACTTAGCTGTGGTTATTTGATGGGTTACTTTGCCTTGCTGCTGTCAGATGTTTAATTATCGTTAGCATTATCATTACTGTCGATGGTTCGATGGTTTTGTTTTGCTTAGCCACCTCCAGGTCCTGCCTAGAAGACTCATATTTGGTAAGCTCAAACCTTCAGAAATATTTACTAAGACCCTTCATCTTAATATTTTTCATAATTGATGTACATTGTGTTAACTGGTAAAAAATAACTACCTGAGGCTGAACACTAAAAAAAAATAAAATAATGTCATAAAAACTGTATGGATTTACAGAGAATAACAGGCAGCCTTATACTTAGTATCAGATGTTATTATGCACTTATAGTTGAGCTATTTAATTTCAGGAGTAATTTGGTTTCAGCTCAAAATATTTCTAAAAGACATTTGGCTTTAAAAAGCCTCAATTTTAAAAAATTTGTAATTATTGTTAAGGAATAAATAAATAAATAAATAAATAATAAAAGCTACTTTAAAGATGCCTGACGGTGAGATTCTTAAACAGCAGGTGTTCCTCACAACATTTTTCTTAGTATCTCCTAGGATGCAGATAAATGCTTGCTTTCGGGAATACACATATTCTCTAAGGAAACTCCATGTTAACATTACTACATCTCGTAATCACACACGCTGTCGCACAAGATAAGACATCTAAAAGTAATATAGGGATTTATTTACTGCTGTATTGGGTCTGGCTGAGATGGAGTTATCCCATAGTAAGCATCAGGACTAACATACCAGTTTCATACGAATACTCAATATCCACTGAACTAATAAAGTCATTTAATATTTCAGCTAACATGCTAAAACAAAAAGAAAAAAAACCAATGTTGAAACACTAGTAATCATCTTTAGAACTTTTCTAAACTCTAAAACCCTGCAAAAGATGAATCCTAAATCACAGACTCCAGGTGTTTATGGTATTAGATTTAATGTGCACATGCACGTTCATTAACATAAGATCAGGAACAGCTTCTACTGCTACTAATGATGGCACCCTAAAACCTGTGCTATATGGGAACAAACTGTGAAATTTAAAATAATTGTGCATTTAAATCTGCTCTCTGTCCTGCAATACGCATAAACTTGTGCTTAGTCGCAACCAGAGAGTTGTCTTCCTACCATTATGGTGTTTTGTTTATAGCTGAGCAAGAGATTAAATATTATGCCACAGGAAACTCAGCAAAATTTCAGTATTACATGATAAAGATATTTTTCATGCTATAAAATCATAGAATCATAGAATAGTTAGGGTTGGAAGGGACCTTAAGGTCATCTATTTCCAACTGCCCTGCCATGGGCAGGAACGTCTCAGTTTAGACCATGTCACCCAACGACTCTGTCCAACCTGGCTTTGAACACTGCCAGGGATGGAACATTTACCCCTTCTTTGGGCAACCTGTTCCGGCAACCTGTTGTGGTTTCACGAGAACAGAGTAGAGAGGCAGGGCCATCTCCTTCGACCTGCTGGTCACGCTTCTTTTGATGCAGCCCAGGATACATCTGGTTTCTGGCCTGCTAGTAAACACTGCATCTGGCACATGTTGTTTCTCACTGACCAACACCCCCAAGTCCTTCTCCACAAGGTTGCTCTGAATCACTTCTATACCCAACCTGTAGCTGTGCCTGGGATTGCCCTGACCCAGTTGTAGGACCTTGCACTCGTCAGGGTTAAACTTCATGAGGTTGGCATTGGCACATGCCTCAGACATGTAAAGGTCCCTCTGGATGGCATCCCCTGTCTTAACTCTGTTAGTTAATAGCTATAATTTTATTAAAATACATCCAGGCTCAAACCGTCTCATCATTTCTTTTATATTGCCATCAGCTATTTAGGCTTTTACAACGCTGACAACATCAGCATCAAACAAATTTGATCAATAACCCTAGAGCTGAAAGACTGTCCCAGACATTCCTTTCATTGCTTAGCTCTATCTTCTACTTTTTTAACAGAGTAAACATAGCTGAAATGGTAATCAACTTAATTTGGCAACATTGACAAGGCACTGATTTGAGGAGGTTTACATATAAAAGTAAATTCCCTCAGTATCAGCTGAAGTTTAATCTCCCAATGGGTAGTTCTGAGTGCAGCCATTCTATCTGCCCCTTCCAAAATCTAATGTGTCATCAAACTCACTATTGTAAGTCCTAAATATGTGACTTCTTAAAGAAGTCCTTCCAGAATTTGCAGTGTAAAAATTTAAATAACAAGCACATAAAGCCACAGTGGCACTGAGCTAAATTTGCTGTTGATGTAACTCTAGCAGAGTCAGTGGAATCAAGAAAACCTCACACCGGGATCTATGCCTCCTGTCTTTTCTGGAAAAATCAAGTTCATGCATCCAATTTAGCACCTTGGTGCTAAAATGCACACTTATTAAGGGGAAATACTTTTCAAACCATCCCAAGGGCTTCATGAGGTTACATAGATTATGAGGAATTATACATTGGTACAAACCCGTGAGATCTTGCATGCCTTTAAACTCATAGTAGTTCTTGGAGCACTTATTAGTTTTGCTTTGACAGCTGAAAGGGAATTAATAAGTGAGAAGGTATTTTTACATTTACTGAAGGACAAGTGTTTAAAAGTCTTATATGTGGCTGTGATCATAGTGATAGATTATGTACGCATATGCAGAACAGGAGTGCAAGGAAAGAGACATACATGATGTCCACAGGCACTTCACTGCTACCTGTAAATCCTACTTTCGAAGCATCTCCAGTCTCTTTTAAACCCTGACTACATCCATACACTAAATATATATAGAACCATAAAATCATAGAAGAGTTAGAGTTGGAAAGGACCTTAAGATCATCAAGTTCCAACCCACCTGCCATGGGCAGGGACACCTCGCTCTAAACCATATCACCCAAGGCCTCATCCAACCTGGCACTGAACACCGCCAGAGATGGAGCCCTCACAACCTCCTTGGGCAACCTATTCCAGTGCCTCATCACTCTAACAGGAAAGAATTTCCTCCTTATATCCAATCTAAACTTCCCCTTTTAAGTTTTAACCCATTACCCCTTGTCCTATCACTACAGTCCCTAACGAAGAGTCCATACCCAGCATCCCTATAGGCCCCCTCCAGATACTGGAAGGTTGCTATGAGGCCTCCATGCAGCCTTCTCTTCTCCAGGATGAACAGTCCCAACTTTCTCAGCCTATCTTCATATGGGAGGTGCTCCAGTCCCCTGATCATTCTCATGGCCCTACTCTGGACTTGTTCCAACAGATCCATGTCCTTTTTATGTTGAGGACACCAGAACTGCACACAATAATCCAAGTGAGGTCTCACGAGAGCAGAATAAAGGGGCAGGATCACTGCCTTCGACCTGCTGGTCATGCTCCTTTTGATGCAGCCCAGGATACGGTTGGCTTTCTGGGCTGCAAGCGCACACTGCTGGCTCATGTTAATTTTCTCATCAACCAGCACCCCCAAGTCCTTCTCCGCAGGGCTGCTCTGAATCTCTTCTCTGCCCAACCTGTAGCAGTTTCTGGGATTGCTCCGACCCAGGTGTAGGACCTTGCACTTGGCATGGTTAAACTTCATGATATTGCATCAGCCCACCTCACAAGCGTGTCAAGGTCCCTCTGGATGGCATTCATTCCCTCCAGCGTATCAACCGAACCACACAGCTTGGTGTCCATTAATTCCCTCCAGCGTATCAACTGAACCACACAGCTTGGTGTCATTGGCAAACTTGCTGAGGGTGCCCTCAATCCCACTGTCCATGTCAGCGACGAAGATGTTGAACAAGACCGGTCCCAACACTGATCCCTGAGAGACACCACTCATTACACGTTTCCAGCTGGACACTGAGCCATTGACCACAACTCTTTGTGTGTGGCCATCCAGCCAGTTCTTTATCCACTGAGTGGTCCATCTATCAAATTGATGTCTCTCCAATTTAGAGACAAGAATGTCATGTGGGACAGTGTCAAACGCTTTACACACATCCAGGTAGATGACATCAACAGCTCTACCGCTGTCCATCAGTTCTGTAACCCCATCATAGAAGGCCACTAAATTGGTCAAGCAGGATTTCCCCTTAGTGAAGCCATGCTGGCTGTCACCAAGCACCTTGTGGTTTTTCATGTGCCTTAGCATGCCTTCCAGGAGAATCTGCTCCAAGATTTTGCCAGGCACAGAGGTGAGACTGACTGGTCTGTAATTCCCCGGGTCGTCCATTTTCCCCTTCTTGAAAATGGGGATTATATTTCCCTTTTTCCAGTCATCAGGAACTTCACTTGACTGCCATGATTTCTCAAATATGATGCCCTGCGGCTTAGCAACTTCATTTCAGCTCCTTGAGGACCCGCGGATGGATTTCATCAGGACCCATGGACTTGTGCACGTTCAGATTTTTAAGATGGTCTCGAACCAATTCCTCTCCTACAGTGGGCCCAAGCTCTCAATTCTCACAGTCCCTGCATCTGCCTTCCAAGACTTAGGTGGTGCGGTCAGAGCCTTTGCTAGAGAAGACTGAGGCAAAGAAGTCATTCAGAACCTCAGCCTTCTCCAAATCCTGTGTAGCTAGTTTACCCGAGAGCTTCCTGAGGGGGCCTACGTTCTCCCTAATCTGTTTTTTATTTGCTATGTACCTGTAGAATCCCTTCCTGTTATCCTTAATATCCCTTGCCAAGTTTAATTCTAACTGGGCCTTAGCTTTCCTAACCTGATCCCTAGCTTCCTGGACAACATCCTTGTACTCATCCCAGGCCGCCTGTTCTTGCTTCCACTTTCTATAAAACTCTTTTTCATTTGAATTTTCCTCAGGAGCTCCTTATCCATTGAGGGAGGTCTCCTGGCCCTCCTGCTGCACTTCTTTATCGTTGGGATGCAACACTCCTGAGCTTGTAGCAGGTGATCCTTGAAGACCAACCAAGAGTCTTGAGCCCCCCTGCCCTCTAGGGCTATATCCCATGGAACCTTACTGAGGAGGTTCCTGAAGAGTCCAAAGTCTGCTCTTCTGAAGTCCATGGCAGTGAGTTTGCTGCACTCTCTTCTCACTGTCCGAAGGATCTCAAATTCAACCATCTCGTTGTCGCTGCATCCAAGGCTGCCCTGCAGTGCCACATTTCCAATGAGCCCTTCCCTGTTGGTGAGCTCAAGGTCAAGCATGGCACCTCTCCTTGTCAGTTCCTGTATGACTTGCAGAAGGAAGTTGTCTTCCACACAATCGAGGAACCTCCTGGATTGCTTGTGCAGGGCCGTACTGTCATTCCAACAGATGTCAGGGTGGTTGAAGTCACCCATGAGAACGAGGGCCTGTGAGCATGAGGCTTTTCCTATCTGCCTATGGAGTGCTTCATCTGCAGATTCCTCTTGATCAGGCGGTCTATAATAGATCCCCACAGTAACGTCTCCCATCACTGTTTTCCCTTTAACCCTGACTCACAAGCTCTCTGTTAACTGCTCACCAGTCCCCAGACAGAGTTCCATACTCTCCAGCCTATCCCTAACATGAAGGGCAACTCCCCCTCCCCACCTGCCAGGCCTGTCTTTTCTAAAGAGTCTGTAACCTTCCATTCCAACACTCCAGTCATAGGAGCCATCCCACCATGTTTCTGCGATGCCTGTTATATCATACACCCCTAGACATGCACACATCTCTAATTCCTCTTGTTTGCTCCCCATGCTACGGGCGTTTGTATAGAGGCATCTGAGCCAAGCTCCAAATGAAGCCAGCTCATTGACTGGAGCAGCCGGAATATCTCTGCATTGCTCCGTGAATTTATTATAGGTGCTGGCAACTGACTGGGTGTGTTGGGATGGAATGATGCCCCCCTCCCCCAACAAATCTAGTTTAAAGCCTCCTTGACCAGTCTGGCAAGCCTCCTACCAAAACTACTCTTCCCCTTCTTTATCGGACCAGCTCCACCACCCCCCGCTTGGCCTGGCCTACAAACTTGGGTCCCATGTTCAAGACACCCAAACCCCTGACTGTGACACCACCCTTTTAACCATTTATTAACCTAGTTAATCCTCCTAGCTTTTTTTAGGTCCTCCTCTCTATCCTGGAGAATAAATGAAAAGACTATCTGAGCTCCAGAGCCCTTAACCACCTCTCTCAGGGCTCTGTAGTCCTTCTTTGTGTTCCCCAGACTACTGCCATCTATATCCCTCACACCCACATGTATCACCAGAAGTGGGTAATAGTCCTTGGGGCTTACTAGAGCAGGCAGCCTCTCTGCCACATCCCTGATCCGTGCCCTTGGTAGGCAACACACCTCCCTTGAGACCAGGTCAGGCAGACAGACTAGTGCTTCTGTCCCTTTCAAAGTAGAGTCCCCTGCTACTATGACCCACCGCCTTTTCCTGGCAGCACCAGTAGAGACCTTCTTTACTAGTGCATCAGCTGGCTGTTTCTGGCGCAACTGTGTTTCCTCATGAGCCCCCTGCAGGACAGCAAAGCGGTTCTGCATGGGGGCAACAGGTTTAAGAGTAAGTGCCCTTGCTTTTAATTGTCCTTTTCCTCCTTTTTTGCTTATTTAGGAAAGATGACTGTACTTTTCATGTAATTTGCAATTTAAATGCTAAAAAGGATTTAATAGGAGAGTTCAAAATGAAAGATAATAGGGCAATTTTGCATGTAGGTGTGTGGTTAACTTTAGGTATATCCAGTATAGAAAAGCGCGTCCCATGCAGTGAATCACAGACTATCTTCTCAACAAATCAAGGTTTCTCAAGAGGAAAATTTACTGCAATATAAGCAAAAATAAAGATAAAATATGGAAAATAGAGCTTTTCAGAAAAAATATCTTTTTTATTATTATTTATTATATATGTGGTTTAAAGAAAAGAGAGCAGCTCAAATGAATGGGAAATTAACAATAATGGGAGACGTCCACTCAGCTATAACTCAGATTTTAATTAATCCAAGATTTATGCCAGGCATCTAGCTTGTGATATGACCCCTGGAAATACCTCCAGCTGTTGCTGCAATGAAAAACATGTTCACTATTTGCTAAGTCTCCACAGGTAAACCAAAAGTAGCTAAATCATAATCATGGCTACAATCAGGGTGTCTTGGAACTACGACCAGGGAAACTGGTAACTACGTGCAGGCACACACATACACAAAGACGCACACACATACACAAAGACTCACACACCATTTCCACTGAATTGCAATACATAAGAAGACTGGTGCTAGCTATAGTGTTTTATTTGGGTAGCCATAATTTCCAGATTATTAACTTAATCATTTAAAAACAACTTTTCACAGCATTAATCCCATTTAAATTTGAGACAGAAACATTCAGAAGAGGAGAAGCTCTATTAGCTGCACAACATGAAGCAAATGGGGACACAGAATGCATCTGTATTAAAATCATAAAGAAAGTTGAACTTCCTATTGGCATTACTTAGCTGACAAGTATCAAGCAAACCAGCAGTTTATTTTGTGGTCCTCCTTGACAACATGCCCAGCATGATATGAGACTAAAGACAATTTTGTATTTAATAAAGTGTTATATAAATCAGTTGAAGGTGCATAATATGAAAATAATTCTGAGACAGGAAGTATAGTAAGATGTCATTATATAAAATAGGATCAGATTCTTATATTCTTTCAGTGTTTAAAGATCTAATTGCACTGAAGTAGCAGGGCTTCTATGGAATAAAACTACATAACACATATAATAATAATTACAATACTTGAGATCATAGAATCATAGAACGGTTTGCATTGGGAGGGACCTTACAGACCATCCAGCTCCAGCCCCTTGCCACAAGCAAGGACATCTTCCACTAGACCAGGTTTCTCAAAGCCCTGTCCAATCTGGCCTTGAACACTGCCAGGGATGGGGAAGTCACAGCTTCTCTGGACAGCCTCTTCTACTGCCTCACCACTCTTATAGTAAAGAATTTCTTCTTAATATTTAATCTCAATCTTGTCAGCCCCTTTAGGCACTGGAAGCTGCTCTGAGATCTCACCAGAGCCTTCTCTTCTGCAGGCTGATCAAGTCCAACTGTCTCAGCCTGTCTTCTTCATAGCAGAGGTGCTCCATCCCTCTGATAATCTTCATGATCTCCTCTGGACTCACTTGAGCACGCCCATGTTCCTCTTGTGTTAGGGGCCACAGAGCTGAACGCAGAACTGCAGGGGGTGTTTCATGAGGGCAGAGTAGAGGGGTAGAATCACCTCTGTTGACCCGTTGGTGTCCCAGGTTCAGCTGACCACACTCCGATTAGCACAGTCCAGCACACAGGGGGTTTCTGGGCTGTAAGTGCACACAGGTTATGTTGAGCTTTTGTCAACCAACACAATCAAGTCCTTCTCCTCAGGACTGCTTTCCATCCGATCTCTGCCCAACCTGTATTTGTGCTTTAGACTGCCCCAGTTCAGGTGCAGGACCTTTCACTTGGCCTTGTTGAACTTCATGAGGTTGGAACTGGCCCAGTTCTCCAGCCTGTCCAGGTCCCTCTGAATCCCATCCCTTCCCTCCAGTGTGTCGACCATGCCACACAGTTCAGTGTCATCAGAAAACTTTCTGAGGGTGCATCAACTCATTGTCTATGTCGCCAACAAAGATGCTGAAGAGCGCTGGTCACAATAACCAACCCCTGAGGACTTGTCAGTAATCTCCACTTGCACACTGAGTCATTGACTACAGCTCTCTGAATGTGTCCACCCAGCAGGTAGTCCATCCATCCAATTTATGCTTCTTCAGTTTAGAATCAAGGATATCATAGAGGACAGTGTCAAATGCCTAGCAGAAGTCCAGGGAGATGATTGCAGTCAATCTTCCCTTATATATATCATGTATTAAGAGTACAAATATAAAAGGAAACATTAAGGCTATGCAGTTGGCTTGAGTTTGTTGCTTACTAAACCTTGAATAGTAGAGATGCTTGAATAGAATAGAATGCTTGAATAACTGATTTTGAATTTCAGTATTTTATATGATCGTATTGGCTCTTGCTGGAATTTAGTTAATTTACTTCATAACAGCCCATATGATACATTGTTTAGATTGGTGACCAGAGCAGTGTTGGTAATAAACAAATGTTTTAGCTGTTGTTGAGCAGTGCTTGCACTTCATCAAGGTCTTCTCTCTGTTTCTCAAGCTGCCTCTCCAGTGAGTAGGCTGGGAGGGACATAGCTAGGATGACACAGCTTACCAGAGCTGACCAAAGTATTGCTCTATACCATATGATGTGCACTCAGTAGTAAAAGCTGAGAGAAAGGAGGAGAAAGGGGGGACATTTTTGGTTATGGCACTTATCTTCCCAAGCAACTGACATATGTGCTAAGGCTCTGCTTTCCTAGAAATGGCTAAACACCTGCCTGGCAATACTAAGTAGGGAATTGATTCATTATTTGCTTTTGCTTTACTATATCTGAACCCATGAGTTTCCCTCACTTTTGTTCTTCTGATTCTCTCCCCCTTCCCACCGTGGGAGAGTGGTCAAGAAACTTGATGGGAGGTTAGTTGCTGAGCAGGGTCAACCCACTGCAATGATTTTGCCTGTTTGTGTAAACATGAAGTATGAACATAAGGACTCCCCAAAATAAACTACTTTGTAATTAGTATTGTGTGTTGGATAGAAAAAGCCTTAGTGTGCTCCATCACCATAAATTAGATCAAACATGGCCATACATGAGGAGCCAAGGCAGCTCCATTTAAGTGCTTAATATAACATATAGCATTTTTATAATATAAAATATACTGTGATTATATATATTAATTATAGTGATTAGCATAATCACTATAATTAATGTTTGAAGTTTATTAATGACCTGAAAAGAAGTAAACAAAACATGGGAGAAATGCGACATGCAATGACAATCATATAAAACAAGCCAAAAATATTTTGAAGCAGCAAAGAAATGAGTGTTGATGCTTGCTATTTTAGAAGACTGAAGAATGTGTATAAAATAAAAGCTTTTCTTTAACATCTTTTTTAATCATCTGAGAATAAGCAGAAAGAGGAACCAAAGGAATCATCCAACTCTTGACAGGTTGTGGAGCAAGAATCTCTATTACCAAACATGGAAAACTTATTTCCATATTTCTTATCAATGAAAATACATTCTATGGGTAGCAAAAGCAGATGAAGATGATAATGGAGTAAATGCAGCCTGTTAACTTCAGGGAAATAGTAGTGCTGCTTTGTCATAGACTTTGTCGAGTTTCTTTGTTTAGTTTTAACAGTCATGGATGGAGACATTGGTAAAGCACCACTGTGGCATGTACTGTAACCACAAGAGCCACAAAGGGTTACACGGTTTCCTTTCAAAATACAGAATTAGCTTTGGTGATTCTGCTTTCATAAGTCCAGTTTCCAAGCTGAAGAAGGAAAGATGCCTCCACTCCAGGCCATAGGAATTTTATTGCCCACATTTACCACCATCTGTAACCCTCTCTTCCTAGGTCTTTTGATGTGTATGGGAAGTTCTCAAGGGGCACTGCCAGCAGTTTGAGCATAATTTAAAAGTCTAAAGCAATTCCCTATAGGCTAAGGCATGCAGCAGATAACTAGGACTAGAGAAAAACAACACTAAGCACTAATACATCTACTAAGAAATCTTCTGATGAGCAATTCCTAATCAGGCAGAAATCAGTCAGGCAGAGGGAGGACAGCAACATCGTTGCTCTTCACAATAGTGTTGCTGAGTTATCATCCTCCATTTCCATATTTGCTTTTTTACCCTAGGATTTTATACCATCTGACAAGAGTGCTTTCCCTCTTGAATCTCTGAACTGCTAACTAGCTATATCCAAGAAATCTTAGCTCTGCCTGAAATGTTATCTGTTTCCCTACTCTATGTGCTTCCTCACAGCTTGACAATTTCCTCAGCAGCCTGAGCTAAGGTTACACAGCTGAGTCACATCAAAACTCACTTTCAGTGACAGACAGCTGAAGCTCTAGCAGGAAGGTTAACGAACCCTGTTGCTTCTATAAAACGGGCTTAGCCAACAACTCATAGAGGACTCTCACACCATAAAGCTTGATTTTGGACCCATCTTAAAAGGTGTTCCTAAAGGTTGTTGCTGTTTTTTGAAGTCCACTCAATTGCCTATATATGGTGCCTTTAATACAACCAGTGATAATATTCTGAGGTTTTGTAATAGTAGCTCACTTGCTTCAGCCTGATTGTCTCCTTTCTTCTCCTGTTAACAGATTGCTTGGATGTGAAGCTATGTGTTTGAGACTTAGTAATTGTTTATTATCAATTTATTTGAATCATAGAATGCTGTAATTGTTTCTGTCTTACAAGACCAAAAATACACATGCAGGAAAAAAGCAACAAACTGGAACAGATTCATAACTAACAATTAAAAAAATAACCTGGCAATGACTGATCACTTTCCCAATCCTTTCACATGACAACATGCTCATGATCACCCCAAATAGTCATATGTGAAATATGACTCCTTACACAATGCTACTTATTAGAAACAGCAATTTATGATTATTTAAAAGACCTGAGTAAGAATAAAACCCTTTCCAGTGTCTTATAGGGAACGTAACACCTAGGAAACTTAAAAAACATGTGGTCATATGTTATATGCCTCTTTGAGCCCTGGGGTATAAAAGTGACACATTTAGGTTCTGTTTACCATAGTGATTATAGATGCTATTAGCACTCTTCTTTTGCCATTGTATCTTCCAGTATTTTGTGGCTCTCAGAAAAGAGAATGTTTTTTTCCTAGTTGTATGATCTGAAAATATAAGAAATAAAAAAGATTTAGCATCTTATATTCAAACCAATTGTCCTGGGTTCAGTTGTAACAGTTATTTTTCTCCTTCTTAGTAGCTGGTGCAGGATGTTGGCCTTAGTCTGAGAACAAAGCTGATAACACACCAGTAGTTGTTAAGTAATGCTTACGCTGATCAAGGACTTTTCCGTCTCTCATGCTCTGCCAGTGAGGAGGGGTGCAAGAAGCCGGGAGGAAGCAGCCTGATCTAAACTAGCCAAAGGGGTATTCCATACCACAGCACATCATGCCCAGTATGTAAACTGGGGTGAGTTACCAGGAAGGGGAAGATCACTGCTCGGGTTGGGCTGGGTATTGGTTGGCAGGTGGTGAGCAATTGTATTGTGCATCGCTTGTGTTCATTGTTTTCTGTTCTTTTTCTCCTTTTAGTTTTATATTCTGTTCCTTTGTTATTTCCTCTACCACTAGTAATATTGGTGGTAGCAGTAGTAGTTTTGTGTTATACCTTAGTTACTGGACTGTTCTTATCTCAACCCATGGTATTTACATTCTTTCAATTCTCCTCCCAATCCACCAGGAGCGGGAGGGAAGAAGGCAGTGAGTAAGTGAGCAGCTGCACGGTTCTGAATTACCGGCTGGACTTAAACCATGACACCAATACATCAGTGAAACAAAGGGACAATATGAACAGAATGGAGGTAGCAGTCACAGTTTGATTAACTTTCCTAGTGGTACTAATTACTATTTTTCTTTAGTTTCATTCATACCTAGGCCTATAGTGACTACTGGTTTAGATTCAGTAGTAAAAATTGGCATAAAATGCAATAGATTTAATCTGAAAAGGTCAGACATATCTAATGCACAAAAAGTTGAGTAACTGAGGGTTTTAACCCCCGAATTCATTCAGCTGAAGCAAGTGTTTATTGCTTCCAAAAGGTATCACAGTGTATTTTTACCTCCTATTGGTCTGACATGAATATATTAGAGTGATTTGGATTTTAAAATTTGAAAACTTCTATTTGTGAGTTCGGATTCATTTTATTTACTAGCTGGTTTTGACAGTAAGACATTTGTGCACTTGAGTTAAGTTGATATTTTTATTCTAAAACATAGCTTCTCATATTTCTGTTGGAAACACCAAAAGGAAGAAACATCAAAAATGTGGCAAACTTCAAAATGTACAAACGTGACATTAAATTATGGTAATGTTTAGAAAAATGGGATTAAAAAGTAGTGAATACAACAGGATTTTTTTAATTTAAAACATATTTATAAAACTAGTTAAGGAAGTCATTCATCTTTCATAATGATAAAAAACCCCTAAACCTGAACTATAAATACAGCCGTGTATTTCTGTCATTCCATTCCACCATGCTCATTTCATGGTAATTTATCCATGATACAACGTTTTTTGCCTTTTTTTTCTTTTTTTTTTTTTTGAATACTAAAAAGAAACATTCAGGCAATTTTGCTTCCTAGGCCTACATTTTTCCTTAACTGTAAATGAACTTGGTGCAAACATCTAACATGTGCAGGACAGGGGGAGAATATTGTTCATATTGTTACAGTTCTAGTTCACTTTTTTTTTTTCTCCTATATTTAGGAGATTCCTTTATTGGTTGAATTTCAGAATATCATTTTGGATCATGTATGGCTTGCAGGGCTGCCTATTAATCTCAGAAGTTTTATAAGCAAGCAGTCTACATACCTGTCAAGAAGATACATCATTTGTCTGCATGACTGTACTGCATTTTCCAGACCTTTCAGATTTGAAATGTGATGGGTATGCAGAAATTTTATATGCAAGTTCTGTATGAATCACTAGTTGAATGCCTTTGTAAGATATATGAGCAAATGTGTTGTGGGAATGCTTCTGCTGCTTACTGTAAAAATATATAAAAAAGGTTATTCAGACTCTTGGACTGAACAGAGATCTTTACTGGTATTAAGTTCATTATATTGGCTTCTTTGTAGGATAAGGGTCATACTAATTGTATATTAACTTTAGACATAAAACTGCAATACATAAAAAAATTGGAGCAGTGTTATCACTTGGTTATTCAAGTATTCTCACAGATATACATTTCTATTTGTTTGGAAATTAACATTGTTCCACAGCTACAAAAAACTTTGTCCAAACTTTCTGCATGGGAATTAGTGCATTAACACATATTCCCTCACAACTGAGAATGTTGTGAAGAAGAGATTATATCTTCCTTTTATTCATAGTTCCTGCTAATTATATTCTCAATATTTTTATTTTATTTATAAATATAAATTCAAGCATTCAAACAGTATGCTATAGATCATTTTTGCTTAAGGAGCTCTGAAGTAACTTTTAATGTAAGCACCTCTACTACAGAAGAAATGTTACAATTTATGGCAGATGTTCCAAATATAAAAGTTATGAGCTTCATTTAGTATAGTTTTCCTTCATCATTTCTGAATACATAAAATTTGATAATTTCATTGTATTTATGCCACATTTGTTACCTTTTTTCCTAATTTGCCAGTGTTTTGCTTATTTGGGAACACATCACAAATATGTTTAATGTAAATTTATTTTAATAATTACCATATTCCCTATATATACAAAAATATCCCTCTGTTTTTCTTGGAAACTAGGTAGAGAAAATGTTCCTGAACATTTCAATGCTTATGAAACTCACATTAAGCTCTTATTTACATTTTGTAAGGGCTTAAACGCCTTTGAAATATGCCCTAATGGCATTCTATGAAAAAAAATTTCTCACTCTGAGATTACATGGTCACATTTTCTAAAACATATTCCTTATAGTTTTACCATCATAAGAATGATCCTTTTTTTCTTATGACACGAGTGTAGAATGGCTATATAAGTAAACAAAATATTTTATATTACATGAAAATTATCCTTTTTTATAAGGCTGATTGTAGATGCTAGCTCTGCATACAAAATTTTCAACTCAATTATGCCCTCACTTAAATCAGTCTACCTGCAGATGTTTGCAAACATAGTCAACAATAGGTATAAACAAGGGCTTTCAGTCTTATGGTAAAATCTTTTTTCATTACTTCCAAACCAGTATAGAACATCAGGTCTTACTCTTAGTTCCTTCATATATACGCTCTCAGAATTTGACCCCAAACATCTAAAATCATTATTTTATTAACCCAATACTTATCCACCTGCTTCGTCACACATTTTTACTAAGCAAGAACCATATGCTGTCACACCCTGTGTATGGCTATGTGATACACATATTCATATAGTGTTAGTTCCTTATCTAATCTTATTTTCAAACTTGTTTCCATCTCAGTCAAAAAGAAGCGATTAACTTTAACAGAAGCTCAGAGGAAAAGCCTGCTTTTGAATCTTAGCTGCATGTTAGCTGAAGTGTTTCAAAGTGTTTCCTACTTTTGAGAGAAAAAAAGGCATTTGAGTTTTCACCTTGAGCCCACTGTTTATTTGGCAACTGCAGGAGCAAAGATCAGCCCACAGTGGAGCAAGTCAAACTGTATTTATTGCTACGGTCCTGTAAACTGAGTCATAATTGGAACTATGAACCTGCAGAGACCCTTGTTAGAGTTTAATGGACTGGCAAGGTTAGCACAACTTTCGTAGTGAAAATGAAAGTGGTGTCTAGGAGTTTAATGAGCACAATGACATTTCTGCATGCTCCCAAAAATTCCTGAGGGCATCTAAGTGTTTTGACTTGTTGCAACATCTATCTTTCTTTTACTTTCTCTCCTATTTCTGGTTTCTCTTTTCTTTTTTTCTTTTTTTTTTTTTTCTGAGGGCATGTTTGTTTTATGCATGTCTGAGAGCATATACATGTCTTCTAAGGACCTGTACTTATTTAGAGGGGAAAGTGGGAGGCTTTTTAATCCTCCTCTGGAGAAAACTTAAATCTAATTCCAAGCTTTTCAGCTCTCTGTACTCCTTATGGGGAAGAGAAAGGCAATAACCACCATAACTGTGCAAGGTTTAGGGTGAATATTGTCAGCGCGACCTTACAGAAAGAGTTGGATTATTACTAGGAATTTGCTTCAAATTGAAGAGGCGACTATACTTTCCTTAATCATGTGTCTGGAAATAATATCCAGCTTTTTCCCATCCATTAGCAAAGGCTTAGCTCACCAACCATGCTATAAACCCAGACAATATTACAAAAAGGCATATTAGTTTATAAATAATAAGGAAAATCAGGAAGAAGGGGGAAAAAAGGATCTTCTTGCCAGCTATAGTAATTGATTCCTTGGAATGGCTGCTACCTTTATATGTCATTCACCAATCCATTCAGAATCATTAGGGCTGGAGGGCTAATGAAGGTTTCTCTGAGTCTCACAATACCTATTAAAGTAGACAACAAATCGTTAATGTTGTGAAAGTTCCAATTAATTTTTTAAGGTCAACCTGTCACAGTGCAGTCAGGAGTCCAAGTGGTACATACAATTCCATGGAGAAAGAGGTTTTAAGACGTTGACTTTCCTAATATTACTATTTTGGGGTGAAAACAAGAAGGAAATCTGTTCTTCTGTGCCATGTTAGTAGACTCACAAAATATCAGATTAGAAGGGACCTCAAAGATCACCTGGGCCAACCTTTCTTGGCAAAAATCAGTCTAGACAAGATAAATCAGCACTCTGTCCAGATGAGCTTTAGGAGTGTTAAATGATAGGGAATCCACTACTTCACTTGGGAGATAATTCCAATGGCTCATTGTTTTTGTTGTAAAAAATATTTTCCTTTTGTGTCCAATCAGAATCTCTCAAGGCCTAACTTGTACCCATTACTTATTGGAAAAGTGTCTTCATCTTTGTGGCCACTGGACCATTGTAATGAGGTCTCCCCTCAGCCCTCTTTTCTCAAGGCTAAACAAATCCAGTTCTCTCAGTCTTTCCTCATACAGCAGGGTTCCCAGTCCTTTAACCATCTTTGTGGCCCTTTTCTTATCCTGTCCAGACTGTCCTCATCTTTTCTGTATAGTGGGGAACAAAGCTGAACACAGTATTCCAGGTGTGGACTGACAACTGCTGAGTAGATTGGCATAATGGCAACTTTGTCTCTGTTGGTTATGCCCTTGTAAATGCTTTCCAGCATCCTGTTGGTTTCCTTTGCTGCATCTGTATACATTAACTCCTATTGAGCTTGCTGTCCACCAAGATCCCCAAGTTGCTTTCCATGGAGCTGCTCCCCAGCCAAGTAGGTCCAGCTTGTGCTTCATTTCTGGATTGTGTTTACCCAGCTGCAAGATCCTACACTTCACTTTGTTGAGCTTCATAAGGCTTTTGTCAGCTCACTCTTCCAGCCTATCCAGGTCAACCTGCAGGTTGGCTCTCCCTTCCAAAGTACACACTTCCCCATTCAGTTTGATGTCATCAGCAAAATTCATCAGGGTACATTTGACCTCATCAACCAGATCACTTACAAAGATATTAAACAATGTTGGGGCCAATACTGACCACTGGGGAACCCCCTTCTGACAGATTGCCAGCTGCAAAAGGAGCTATTCACCACTACCCCGTGGGTGTGGATGGTCAACCAGTCCCCATCCGCTGTACAAACCACTTGCTTAGGCAGTAACATGTCAGTTTCTCTAGAAGGAGGCCATGGAAATCCATATCAAAAGTCTTGGAGAAATCTGGGTAGAAAATGTGCACTCTTCGTCCCACATCAACCAAGAATGTTAATTTGTTAAGAAGGTGACCAGGTTGATCAAGAACAATTTCCCCTTGGTGAATCCATGCTGTTTTTTCCCAATCTTCTTTATATGACTTAGTGATAGCCCACAGAAGGATTCATACTATAACTCCTAGGCCTGAAGTAAGACTAATGGGCCCATATTTTCCTGGATCCTCCTTTAAGCCCTTTTGGTAGATGGAGGTGACAGTCACATTCTTTCAGTCTTCTTGGAAATCACCCATCTCCATGACCTCTCAAAGATTAGTGAGAGTGGCCTTGCAATGATATTGGCCATCTCTCTTAACACCCTTGGGTGGATATTGTCAGGGCCCATTAATATGTGGGAGTCAAGGTCCTGTAGTAGTTCATATATCAAATCTTCCTTCATTGAAGAAGAAAGTGAGTCTGCATTTGCATCAGTTAGGATTTTTGTTTCCAAGACTTAGGACCCAATAGTGTTAGTAAAGATAAAGGCGAAGAAAGTCTTGGTAACCTTGGCCTGCTTGGTATTTTTGGTGAATAATTCACGCCTCCTGGGTAACTGTGGGCCAATGTTTTCCTTCTTTTTCTGCTTTTTGTTTATGTACTTGAAGGACCCTTTCTTGTAGTTTTGGACATGTTGGGACAATTTCAATTGGAGTTGAGGGTTGTTTTTTTTCTAACTGTGTCTCTACACTTCCTGGCAATTCCTTGTAGTTCTCAGGGGGTATTCCTCCTTTTTTCCAACTCAGGTTTGCTTCTGTATAGATTTTGAGCATACTTAAGACTGCAGTTAAGCCAATGAGGTCTCTGGCTCCCCTTGCTCTGCCTGCTTTCGTCACCTTCAGAGGGAATGAACTGTTTTTATGCTTGCAGGAGGGCATGCTTGAAAAACTCCCAGCACTCACTAGCTCCTTTGTCCTTCATGGAAGCTTCCTATGGCATCCCTCCCAGCTGAGATCTGAGCAAGCTGAAGTTTGTTTTTTCTGAAATCTAAAAGCTTTGTCTTAGCACTGACCTTTAGCGCACTTAGCAGGATCCTAGACTCCACAATGTTTTGACCACTGCAGTCACGTGTTACGCCACTGAGACACTGCAAAGCAAGATTCCTTGGTTTGTGAGGAACAAATGCAGCAGTGCCTCTTTACTGGTTTGTATGAGGAAGCAGTCCTCTACACATTCCAGCAACTTGACGGATGACATGTTGGCTGCTCTACTGTTCTTGCAGCAAATGTCTGGGTAGTTTAAGTCACCCTTAAGAACCAGGTTCTTTTGACCCAAATATGGCTTTGTTGGCCATATCATCTTGGTGAGGAGGTTGGTAGCAGATGCTTCCTGTAATATCCTCCTTGGAGACAACCCCTCTGATCTTGAGCCAGCATTCAATAGGGATTCCACAGTTGCCATAGTAGACGTGCATACATTCAGTGTTCCCCTTAACATAGAGTGTGACTCCTCTTCCTCTTCTGTCATGGTTTAAGCCCAGCCAGTAACCCAGAAAAAACATGCAGTTGTCCGCTCACTCCCCCCTCTTCCTGCCCCAGCTCCCAGAAAAATGGGGATGAGAATTTAAAGAATATAACTCCCACAGGTTGAGATAAGAACGGTCCAGTAACTAAGGTATAACACAAACCACTGCTACTGCCACCAGTAATAATAATGATAAGAGAAATAACAAGGGAAGAAAATACAACCACTCACCACCTACCGGCCAATACCCAGCCCCACCGAGCAGTGATCTCATCCATCCATGTAACTGCCCTCAATTTGTATACTGGGCATGATGTGCTGTGGTATGGAGTACCCCTTTGGTTAGTTTGGGTCAGGTGTCCTGTCTCTGCTTCCTCCTGGCTACCCCTCCTCCCTGGCAGAGCATGACACTCAGAAAGTCCTTGGTCAGACTAAACATTACTTAGCAACAACTAAAAACATCAGTGTTATCAGTGTTGTTCCCAGGCTGAAAGTCAAAATCACAGCACTGCACCAGCTGCTAAGAAGGAGAAAAATGACCGCTACTGCTGAACCCAGGACATCTTCTTACTTGCCTGTCTTTTTAAAACAGCCTATAGCCATCTATCACTACCCTCTAATGATGTGAGTTATCCCACCACGTTATTCCTGTATCCTCTTTCACGGACATCCCTTGTCGTGGGGAAAGAGCTTGCGTGCCCTTGTGAAGTTGGGAGTTATGCTGGTGGTGGCTTATGCTTCCGGTAGGGTCTCCCATGCCAGACAAGTCTCAGCTGAAGGGTCAGACAAAGTGTGTCCATGGGCAGGATGGGCTCACTAGCCTTCGGGCAACCATCCTAGGAGAAGGACAACTCCAACTTCAAACCCGGGCAGATGGAGCTCGTGTAGCCCTGTAAGGCCATCCATCTAAGAGAAGGATACTCTAATTAAACCTACAACCTGAGGACTTTGCTGTCACCGTCCAAGCTCGATAGGCCCTGGCAGATAAACCTCAGGTGTAAAGGGTGAGGCCAGTTCCGCGCACGCTGTGCCTCACCTAAAATAAATCCACTGTGCAGGCCCGAAGGGTTTTACCCACACTTGCAAAGCCCTGTAGCGACAGGCAAGGGATGAAACGGCAGGTGATAAGGTGCACTGGAAGTCGCAGACCCAACCCTGCATGCAGGCGGTTCAGGACATTGGTCGCTCAAGTCTGACCCAGGAGATGACAGTCTTGTTCGGCAGCATCCTGAATGACCAAGCAGCCTTTTTCAAGGACAGCACTGCTTGCTCCATATGGAGAGAGGCCTAGAAAAGGTGGCCTAACCAAAGCTCATCTCCCCCTCCACTTGGTTGGCTAGCCGCGGCCAACGGGCATCTTCTATTGCGGTCAATTAAAAACAAAGAGACAAAGGCATACACCTGCCTCCAAAGGTGTGTCCAGATTGACACTCGCATGTTGGAACATCAGAACCATGCTTGATACAGTGAACAGTGGGCGTCCTGAGCGCCGTTCTGCACTAATTGCCCATGAATTGTCACGTCTTAACATCGATATCGCTGCTCTCAGTGAAGTTCGCCTTCATGAGGAAGGTAGCCTCAAAGAACATGGTGCTGCCTATACACTCTACTGGTCAGGCAAACCCAAAACTGAAAGTCATCTTTCTGGAGTCGGCTTCATGATTAAAAACTCCATAGCCTCTAAACTTGAAAATTTGCCGATAGGTCATTCCGACCGTATTATCTCCTTACGTCTTCCACTACACAATAAGCAACATGTTGTTCTTTTCAGCATATATGCTCCAACTCTGCAAGCTGACCCTGCAGAAAAAGAAAAATTCTACTCCGACCTGCGTCACCTCACTCAGAAAGTTCCTATAGAAGATAAGATCATAATCCTTGGTGACTTCAACGCCCAAGTAGGAAAGAACTTTGAAGCCTGGAAAGGAGTACTAGGCAAGCACGGTGTTGGCAGCTGCAATGATAACGGTCGTCTCTTACTAGAGTTTTGTGCAGAGCAACAGCTTACCATCACCAACACTATCTTCCAGCAGAAAGACAGCTGGAAGACAACCTGGATGCATCCTCGATCTAAACATTGGCACCTTATTGATTATGTTTTAGTGCGCCAGAGAAATATTCGTGATGTCTGCCAGACCAGAGTGATGCCTAGTGCAGAATGCCAAACAGACCACCGCCTTGTGCATTGCAAACTTAATTTCCACTTCAAGCCCAAACCTAAGAGGGGTGGCATTCCAAGGAGGAGGCTCAATGTTGATAATCTTCAAATAGCTGCAGTGAGGGACAGCTTTCAGGCTAACCTTCAAACTAGGCTTGAAGACCAACTTATAGATTCTTCTCCTGAAGCGCTTTGGCAACATATCAAAAACAGCATCCTGCAGTCCTCCGTAGAATCCACTGGGTTCTCCTCAAAGAAAAACAAAGACTGGTTTGACGATAGCAACCAGGAGGTCCAGGAATTGCTGACAAAAAAGAGATCTGCTCATCAAGCACACCTCGCTCAGCCACTCTGCCATGTAAGAAAAGCAGCCTTTCGTCTTGCATGTAGCAAACTCCAACAGAAACTTAAGAGACATCCAGAACAAGTGGTGGCTCAACCTAGCAGAAAAGACTCAACTATGTGCAGATTTGGGTGACCACAGAGGATTCTATGAGGCTCTGAAGGCAGTGTATGGACCCACATTCCAGGTTCAAAGCCCCTTACTTGGTGCTGATGGCCAACCGCTTCTTACAGATAAAATCTCCATCCTGAATTGTTGGTCTGAACATTTTCAAACCCTCTTTAGTGCTAATCGTGTAGTCCAAGGCAAAGGAATCCAGCACATTCTGCAAATTCTGGTGAAAAACGAATTAGATTTAGCCCCTACCATGGGAGAGACTCTTAAGGCCATAGAGCAGGTGAAAACTGGCAAGGCAGCTGGGGTTGACGGAGTCCCACCTGAAATATGGAAGCATGGAGGCCAAGCACTTCACGCTAAATTTCATGAGCTAGTTGTGTGCTGTTGGGAACAAGGCAAAATACCGTCAGACTTTCGTGACACAATCATCGTCACTCTGTATAAGAAAAAAGGTGTCAAGTCAGACTGCTCAAACTACCGTGGTATAACTCTGCTCTCCATTGCTGGTAAAATTCTTGCAAGAATACTATTGAACAGACTAGTACCTGCCATCGCAGAAGAACTTCCACCTGAAAGTCAGTGTGGTTTCAGGGCTAATAGAAGTACCACAAACATGATATTTGTTCTCAGACAATTGCAAGAAAAGTGTAGAGAACAGAATAAGGGGTTATACGTAACTTCCGTTGACCTCACCAAAGCTTTTGACACTGTGAGCAGGAAAGGCTTGTGGCTGATCTTAGAACGATTAGGTTGTCCCCCAAAGGTCCTCAAAATGATTATTCTGTTACATGAGGATCAGCAAGGCCAAGTCAGGTATGGTGATGCACTATCTGAGCCTTTCCCAATAACCAATGGTGTGAAACAAGGTTGCGTTCTCGCACCGACCTTATTCACAATCTTCTTCAGCATGATGCTCCAAAGGGCTGCAGCAGACCTCGACGAACAAGACGGCATTTATATTCGATATCGTACCGATGGGAGCCTATTCAATCTAAGGTGACTGAAGGCCCACACTAAGACCCTAAACCATCTTGTCCGTGAACTGCTCTTTGCTGATGATGCCGCCCTTGTTGCCCACACAGAAGCAGCTCTGCAGCGTTTAACATCTTGCTTTGCGGAGGCGGCTGAGGTTTTTGGGCTGGAAGTCAGCTTGAAGAAGACAGTAGTCCTCTACCAACCTGCACCGCAAGAAGATTATCGTCATCCCCATATTACCATCGGCGAGTCAGAGCTTAAGACAATTCAGCAGTTCAGCTATCTGGGAAGCATCATTTCCTCAGATGCCACGATCGACAAAGAGATAGACAACAGAATAGCAAAGGCATATAGAGCCTTTGGAAAACTCCATAAAAGAGTCTGGTGTAATAAACACCTGAAGAAAAGTACAAAGGTCAGTGTCTACAGAGCCATTGTATTGTCCACTCTTTTATATGGGTCTGAATCATGGGTCATCTACCGTCATCACCTGCGACTCCTGGAACGCTTTCATCAGTGCTGCCTCCGTACAATGCTAAACATCCATTGGACTGACTATGTGTCTAATGTCACTGTCCTCGAACAGGCAGGGGTCACCAGCATCGAGGCCATATTGCTGAAATTGCAGCTGTGCTGGGCAGGGAACATCTCTAGAATGAAGGATCACCGCCTCCCCAAGATTGTGTTTTATGGTGAACTTGCCACCCGTAGCCGCAAGAGAGGTGCCCCAAAGAAGAGGTATAAGGACTCCCTGAAACAATACCTTAGCCTTGGCCATATTGACTACCATCAGTGGTCCACCTTGGCCTCCAATCGGGAGACTTGGAGGCACACCATACATAATGCCGCTGACTCCTTTGAGAGTTCACGAAGAACTAGTCTCGAGGAGAAAAGACAACGCAGGAAGAATCGCGCCCCACCTGTTCCACCCAAGGAGACCTTCTGCTGTGCTTTTTGTAGCCGGATTTGCCTATCCCACATTGGCCTTCTTAATCATCAGCGTGCTTGTAGTAAGCGTGGGTAAATGCCCTTCTCAAATCTTCGTTCGCGAAGTCAAGCCATGATGATGCATGATTCCTGTATCACAACTTTCCAACTGGGCATGGAGCTGCAGTTCCTCCTGTTTTTCTCTCAGGCTTTGTGCATTGGCATACATACACTTGAAATGATTGGTCTATTAATAAGTAAGAGTAGGATTAAGGATATGTCAAGAAAAATCAAACTTATGAAGAGTTTCTCATGACTAAATAGGTGTATGTAGCAGTTCACAAGACATGACAGAGCAGAAATGCCAGCTTAAGAAACAGAGAGAAATGCTTATTACTGAATCTTTTCCTCATTTCTTGATCTACCATTATTCCACACACTGATCCACAAAGGGGCTTTTCTCTTCTGGACACTGACTTGGTTGGGCAAAGCTCCACTCCCTAGTGTGTCAACATACTGTTATTTCATACCATACTATCTCAGCACTTTTATTCAGGGTAAAATACCTTACTGGACAACTTCAACTTCATATGTAAGAGATTTACCTACAAAGGAAAAAACTTTTGGGAAACATGAACTAAAGTAAAAATCCTTTTTAGTTTATTGCAATCATTTAAAAGACTATAGCTTACTATTAATGGAAAGAAAAAATATATTTTCCTCCCAATATGTGCCCTTTCTTTCTAAAGAAGCCTCCGATTTCTCAAGAGACATATTCTTTCTCCAGAGTGACTTGCTGTCAGGAACCCACCACCACAAGGCATTTGGCTTGTTACAGTAATTAATGATAGAAGTAGTCCATAATGGACTACTTAATTTATTAGTAGTCTGTTAGTAATAGACTAATTCATTTAATTTATTGAATATAGCTCTGTCTGGAAGGCCTTTCTTCTGAGGACCAAAACATCCATTCTTAAAAATACACTGGTATAAGTCACTGTGTGAGGGTCCCTGTTCTGCTGCTGTAGCCCTGTGGTTGCCAATTTGATGGGAAGTCCCTCATTAGTAGCAGTGACCACTCCTATATGTTTTCTCCACATTCAAACAGGAAGGAATTCCAGAACATTCTTTACTTTAAATTCGAACCTTAAATCTCTTGAAGTCATCAAAGTAGAAGACATCTTAAAATATGACTATGTAATATTACAGTATCAATGGCAAAGACCTACAGCTCAGGGGCAAAGCTGCTGCACAAACACCATGAAGCCATGGTGCTCATATGCATCATGCCAGTATGTGTCTCATACCTAGACAAAGGGAATCTTCAGAGCAGAAGAATGACCAGGTATTAAGTATGAATTCCCATCAGTCTCTAACACTCAGGTGGAAGAAATAATGTACAATCCTAGTGCATGCGAATGCACTGCCATTTACCAACAGCCACTGTGGAAACCACATAGGTATTAGCTACTAGAGAAATTTTCCAGATCTTGAGGTCATGGCTGCATGAACAGCTCCTAACTGAATCTGGTAGTCTGTTGCTTATATATCCTTGAAATGATTAATCAGGGTGAAATGGTATTTTGTTGGTTTCAGAATCTTTTTTATATACTTGGATGTTAAAATGTCATGGAGAATGAAGTGGTATTTGTTGTTTTGTTGGTTTTTGTTTTTTTTTTTTTAATTTGGGTTACATTTAAGACAAGCTAAAGAAGCATGGGGAGGATTTATAAGTCCTATGTCACTCTAACTGCAATGGAGATCTTCTTGTGAAACTTTATTTTAAATGCTTTTTCCATAACAGTAAGTAAAGTAGTGCATAAAAAGATAATAACTATGAAACAGCGGTGCAGTTCAGAGAATAAACCACAAAATATGCATTGCATCAGTTAATGTGTACACTTCAAACTATTTCTCTGGCAGTACTTAGTAATTCAAAGTGATTAAATTAAATTGGTTTTATATCTTTGTAACAAAGATAGAGTACACAGCCCTGTTCTCTCAGTATAGGTTGGGATTTTATTGCTTCGCTTGGTTCTCTCTTGTAATTGGCCTTTTTGGTTCTCAATGAGCTGTGAATAAAATCTGAGATGTTTCAGATTATGTTAAAGAGGATGCACTTATGATTGAAATATATCCAATTTTATGAGAAAATTATGAAGATTATTACTGTATTTGAAGTGCAAAATAAAAAGCCTAGCATGGATAATCAGAATTCCTCTGTGTTTTATGTTAATGAGTATTGGCAGCTTCCAACCTTATTATTGCAATTCATCGGACTATTTTTTTTATTTATTTATTTTTTAAGATAGAGCTCTCAGACATTAACTAAGCTTCTCATGCAGATGGCTGAATGTAAAGCATCAGCGTGTGAGTCCAAGGGCTATTTCGTCATGGGGACATGTAGGGGTGGGCAGGAAGAATTAAGAGAAAGAAGGAGAAATTTTTTTGCCTCATTATGTTTTTCATATAAATTGGAATTTCTGTACTCAACCGCAGTATATTTTAATATGCAACTTATGGGACTTTTTTATATGTTTGCAAAGCAATTTTTTTTTTCTAGAAAGCTTCATATTAAAAGAATAGTTTGTATTTCCAGCTACTTAATCACATTAGCTTGTGCTATACATTGCATATTTTTGTTATATGCAGTGACTTCATTAAGCTGGTTTCTGTAAAAATAGTAAAAATTTCTGCCCAGAAGACTTCACAATAGAAAAGATAAGATGATTAAGGTAAATGAAGAAATAGACTGACATGGAAGATCCATGCAACAATAGGATTTTTAACATAATCTATCTGTAGGTATAATTCATACAGCATTTACTTGCACAAGTGGGGTTTTTAACCCTAATGCCAACAGGATAATTTAATTGAGCATGAATTGTTTATATAAATAAGTCCTACATGATTGGACTTACACCCTATGTAAATTATGCAAAAATATTTTAAGTCCATAGAATTACCTTTCACCTCTGGAGAACTTCACTGAGAACTGTACGATATCACTATATTTAGTAATGTTGCATGTTGTTTCAGACTTACCTTTTCTGGTCATTTATTTGAATTTGCAAATCAGCACATAACGTAAATAGGCACAATTGTCTCTGTGCACATAGGGGAGTCTTTAATAACAGCTGGTGTTGTCTTGGCAAACTTGTGTGGAAAAGCTTCTGTGAGCACTAAAGTCCACTGAGTTTGAAAGTGTATATGTTTATAACTCCCAAACTGCCTTTTAAGAAAGATTATTCAGACAGTGCAAGTCAAAAGTGGACTCATATAACATGGGTAATGAAGTGCACCCCTTTCACTGATGTAAATTGGAAAAGGCTTGGTTTAATATAGCCTCTTTCCTCCTGAAAATTTTATTCAAAAAGACAAACAATCTAGGTCAGCCTCCTACTGGTGCTCCAATAAGCAGGATATGTCCATTATATTTATCATTCCTCTGCAAGATGTCAGTCTTCAACTGAAGAATTAGCAAAACCAGTATGACCTCAATTTACATAAAACTGTGGAGGGCGAATATTCTTCATTTTTTTCCAGTAACTTGCTCCTCATTTTCACAAAAAATGTATTTAAGTATTGCTGAATTCAAAATGTCTGCATTTTGCCATTTCCAGTACACTTTGATGACCATATTTTGCATTTTCAGTGCTTTTCAGAGAAATCAATGTTCTAATAAGTACTGAGGTCTTTGTAGTTAGGAAGCTGTAATACTGAACACTCCTATAGAAATCTGATTTGCCAGTGTTCCTTTCTTTTCTTTTCTCCTCACTCAAACTGATAGAAACCACAGTACTGATTGATGCTGGGGTTTTGCATCTTTGTTTTATAAAAAAATAGCAGCCTCATGATCACTATAAAACACAAAGTAGCAAATGGAAATGCCTTCCCAAAATACACTTCAAGGGTATGATTTGAAAAAAAAAAAAAAAAGAAGTATCTTTGATGGTCTTGATGTTAACAGGGGTAATACAAATGTCTCAGTTGAAAAATGAACTGCAGAGTTGAAAACACACAAGAAGAGCTGAAATATTCCTTAGTATCCAGGTAAACTCCAGTGTCATTTTTCATAAAGCATAGTGAGAAGAAGGGGGAACAATCTTAAACATACATCTTATTTGAGAAACATACCAGTGTCTATGAAAGTTGGCATTATTCTGTCCTGATACATACATTTCTGCAGGGCCATATTAATTAAAAAGAATGAAGAACACAGCATAATCAATGCACTAGATTAGGTCTTTCACCTCCATTCATTTCTCTTATGATCAGGCTGACATACTATCTTGTCTGAAATGGCTGATGGAATGATAAACTCGTAAATCTCTGGGAACAGCTTAAATTCAATTCTCATGGATGACAAACAAATACTTTAATATAAACATCAGAATAGTTTGGGCATATGAATATAAATAATAATTTAAAAAACTCACTCCTTATATCAGACATAGAAGACCTATGCATAGGCACTATCCTCCACTCAAACAAAGAGTATTTATTGCACACCTCTTTAGGTCTTCCACTCAAATTAATGTGTTTTTCACTTTCTTTTGATGTGTGGCTAAAAGTGCTACTGCTGTGCATTGAAGACCTTGCCTATAATGTTCATTCTAATTCAAAAGATGACCAGGGGCTAGGAGAAACAGAAAAAAAACCAACAAACCAAACAAAAAAAACCCATAAATACTGGTACTAAAACATGAAAATATGGAAATACTAATACTAAAACACCAAAAGGGGTGAGTCTTATATACTGCAATGTGGCAAAAACCACTTCGGTACTATCATTTTTTACAATTCAGACCTGTTCAGAATTACTGTTATGACTAGTAGAGCATCAGCTAGTGGTATAATATCAGGCCTTCCATTTCTTCAGCTTTACTATCAGCAGAAGCTCCCGTTACATCTACAACATGAACTTTGCATAAGTATTGGAAATACCCATGATCTGTGATAACAGCAGGTAACCCCAACGTTGCCTGCCTTGCCTTCAGACCTTTTTTAAACTACACAATTTTCAAGCAACCAGCTAATTAAATAGGTAAAGACTGAGTATTTCACTAGTTTTCAGTGGTGAGCTAGAGGAGCCTGGAAGGAGCTGTGAGAGACAGAGGCTCTATTTCTCTTGAGGCCCCAGAAAGTTGCAGCAGCTTTTACACTTTTTAAAGAGCTACTAAGCTGCCACCTCTTTTCCAGTAACCAAACAGAAATTAAAATTCCTTTCTTTTATGCCTCTTAGAGTGCTTTTCAAGCTATTAATAGAGCTATTTAAACAGGAGTTATGTTTCCTGGATGTACACAGGGAGAAACATGAGTGCAAACACTATTTGTGCAAACTCACGCTCTGACCTCCACAGATTATTCCTTTAAGGGTTAAAAGCTGGTTTGCAATTTGTTCACATCATTCCCCAATCATTTGAAGTTTCCCTGCAGTTTGTTTGAAAAACACATTAATTGTAGGGGCTGTTTTCAGCAGTACATGTCATTTAGAATTTCCCAGCCTGATGGGTCATCACTGCAAGACATCATGCCTAGTTACTTCTGTCCAATACCATTACACAATATGCCTGATCGTATTGCATCAGCCAAATAAAACTGAAGCACAAATGGCTTACTAAGGACTGCAGTCAACTGTTTGGAACAAACAAATTTCTGTTCAGTCTCTACCTGCTCAGAGGACCTAAACACCAGCTATGGTGTTTTAAGTGGTGGGCAGATTTTCTTGCTAGGAGCCATGAATAACAGGAACATCATGTATGACAGGTTTACATTAACTCTGGATACAAAAGCTGTAAGGGGGAATATTATTTAGGCAAAGTAAAACTCACTGAATATACTTACATGTTGTTTGATGCATGGTAGTCATCTGTCACTTTTCAAGCTGTGAAGTGTACCATTAGAAGAATCTGTTGTTAAGGTTTTATTATTTTGCTTTAGTGCTGCGTACAGGGCTAGCTGGAAATTACATACTGAAACTACTTTTCAAATGTTTTTGCTAAATTAGATTTTCCTCCAAAAGTATCTGCATTCTTTCAACAACAACAAAATTAAATAGCTACTGAAAAGTTGAAAAAGAACAATTCGGGTTTCAGCCAGTAACTAATAGCATTTTTGGCAAAATATTTTCATATCTCTACAACTATACTCAGCCTTTGATAGCAGGTCAACATTTCTCCCAGAAATTAATGACTATATTTTGGGGTTTTCTTTTAATTTTATTAATGTATGCTCCAGGGTAGAATATTTTCCATTAAATGTAAAAGCAATACTGAATTCATTTTCCAACAAATGTGTGGAAGTGTCACCTACCGTCTATGGAACATAACCCCGAAACAAAGGGAAAATATGTGCCAAGTTATATCCTCCATTCTCAGACTAGCCAGCTAAATACGCAGAGATCTGCAAAAACTGGGAAAGACTTCCACAAGAACTAGCAATCTAAATCCAAAATTTCAGCAATAATAATGGCCTTGTAATTACCTGTCAAGTCAGAAAGAGTACTTCCAAAACCAGTACTTCCAAAACCAGGGCACAAAGATCCAACAGAAGTATGACTCTTGAATAATAAAAGCAAAGTGTGAAGTAAGAGTAGGGCAAGTATTTCCAGCTGAAAATTACTATGGTTTCTCATGAGCATTTATCACCCCCAAAGGCTGTGGAAATGGAAGAATTTTCACCTTTATGGGTTATGTATCAGCAATATATTCGTGATTCAAAGGGGAGTATTTTATAAATGAGTGAATTAGTCTTTCCCTTTAATCTTGAATAATCAAAGAGAATAGTGTGCTGAGTGAATATATTCACTGACTGTCACACAAAACATGTTAGTGTCCCTGAAAATCTCTTTCTTTCTTTTCTAGTGGTGATAAACTAATAATTAGCAATATATACTAAGAGATTATTTTTATGGTGGTTAACTGATAGGTAGGATGAACTGACATTAAATGGGAAGGCAAAAGGACATACAAAATAATTTTTAACAATAGACTTTTCACTAGAGTGAGGAGAGTCAAAATTCAAATATGTCTTTGTCAGCATTACTTTGATGTAGGTGTTAGATAACTAAAGAAGCAATGGAGCAAAACATCTGGGATAAATAAGGAAGAAATAAGAAAATTTTTCATTATTTTTGTAATTAAGACTAAGCATTTTTATGTCTTTCAGAACAGTTTTAGCTTCCTTACACCAAATATGGCAGAATAAACTGAACACTTGAAAGACAATTGCAAGGTGCATGTATTAATTAGATACAACATAAAGAAAACTTTTGGAAATGCTTTTTTCAGTCCACAAAGTGAAACAAGACAGGGTACTTCTGGGATCTTTTAGAGTCAGTTAGAAAAGCTAGAGAAGTAAATACGTGCTCTTCTTGCAATAACACCAGTTTCCCCAAACCTGACACTTTTCAGCTTAAGCTGAAAAGAAAGATAGAAAAAAAAGAGAACCAGAATCACAATGAAATATATAGCACATTTCTCACTGTTAAAAAAACAGATGTATTGAAACTCCCTTTTAGGCTTTCCTTCTCATAGATTTATCTTTTGACTGACAGTAATGTACATGAACTTTTGATTAGCATTCAGAGCATCAGACTTATTTCTTTTTCACACAATATAGCTGGCAAAGGAAAATGGTATCTGGATGTTGTTCCAAAGCAAAGCACCTTTCCCAGTATACAGAGATCTATAGTAATTGAAATGCATGGCAGAGGCAGTGCAAATAATATTTAATATAGGATGGGTATATATTTACTCATGATGCACATCATGGTGAAAGACACTAAGAACCAGGTTTTTGGTTTTAGCATCATGTATGTAATGCAAATGTGTTTAGTAAGAGTTAAATATTGGTGCAAGGAGGATTCTTGAATAGTGGTAATTCAATTTTTTAAAATGAACAATCTATTTTCTAATGCAAAAAGAAAATGGATGCTTGCAAAAGAGAAACGGAGAGAAACAAAAGGTTTTTCTATAAAGAAATTATGTTTCATTTTATTGAAAAAGAATTTCATCAAAATGTATTTCAATCCAAATATTTCATCCAGAATCTGTATCCAAATCGAACATAAATATTCTTGATAACAGTGGTGGGTGTGGAGGATTTTAATATTAAGACGCTCTTAACTGCAGAGTAGGTTTGAAATCTGAGCACCATTAAAAAGGTTAAATAAGCACAACTGTAATTCGTTCCAGCTTATTTAACCATTTTCTTTCTGTGACATTTTTCTTTCTGTCATTTTCTATAAATGCATCTTCAGTGGATGTGTGATACAAGCCCATGCTGTAGGAATGAGACTGAGAAACTCTCCTTCAAGATTACCTCACTGAAAAAAGAGCTCTAAGAATGGAGATACAGTGTTTGTTTTATAGTCCATACAGGAAGAATGGAAACCCACTTCAGCACAACTGATATTGTAGTTCAAATTTTTTTCTTGTCTTACTATAGAAAGCAATGGCATAGTATATGTGCATTATAATTTGACACAAACTCTATAATTTAGTGTTTACTTTTTATTTGGGAATGACATATAACTGCATTACTTTAACATATTTTATCTGTTAATTACTGGTTAGTAAAAGAAATTCCACACTCCAACTATGCAATGTAAAATTAACCACTGTAATAAGTTATAGCGGATTTTTTTTTTTTTGGGGGGGTAGTTAGTGGAAAAATGAATACCGAAAAAGAACTTAGGTCATACAAGCTTAAGTGGTTCTAACATGACCTAGTAAATAGGCTACAAGGAAGGTATTCTAGTGTTGGCTCTGCCTCTGACCTGCTGAGGGACCTTCTGCTGTCTCTCAGTTTATCCAGCTGGTAAATGGAACAATGATGCTGAACTCATCATGAAAGATGTGAACAGCTGTTGATGAAGAAAAAATATATAAACGCAAGGTATTTTTATCATTACCTCAATATGTATTTATTTATTTCATATCCCTTGTATCCATGTCCTTGAAACTCCAGTACAAATACTATAATTTTATATATGAAAGCCTTGTTATGAGCATATGTATTCTGAAGGCATTATAATACTTTTTCAGAACTTCACTTTCTTTTCCTGTCCTAAACTACATATAAGTAGCAAGAAATCAACTAGCAATTTGATCTTATAGCATAAAATACATCAACATTGATTTTTCTTTAAACTTGTCATCTAACAGACAAGACAAAATTATGCTACTCAACATTATGGCAAGCCACTACACTGCATACATCTAAGTAGGAAGACACAACAGCAATGTTCCTTTAAAACAAACAAACAGGGAAATTGTAGAACAGAGAGTGTAATTTCAATTGTTCTTGGTGATAAGCAGTAATTAATACAAAATAATGCTTCCACCAAGGACTTATATACTTCCTCAGATATTTCTATCCAGCCATCTACTCTGTCTCTCAAGATGATGAGAAAATGAACATGAGCCGGCTTTAGTGTGCAGTTGCAGCCCAGGTTTTTTTTTGTAACCTTATCTAGGTGTTCCTGCTCCGGCAGGGGGATTGGACTAGATGATCTTTTGAGGTCCCTTCCAATCTCTAACCTACTGTGATACTGTGATACTGTGTGATACTGTGAAAGCCAACCGTATCCTGGGCTGCATCAAAAGGAGCATGACCAGCAGGTCGAAGGCAGTGATCCTGCCCCTCTACTCTGCTCTTGTGAGACCTCACCTGAAGTATTGTGTGCAGTTCTGGTGCCCTCAACATAAAAAGGACATGGAACTGTTGGAACAAGTCCAGAGGAGGGCCACAAGAATGATCAGGGGACTGGAGAACCTCCCATATGAAGATAGGCTGAGAAAGTAGGGGCTGTTTAGCCTGGAGAAGAGAAGGCTGCATGGAGACCTCTTAGCAGCCTTCCAGTATCTGAAGGGGGCCTATAGGGATGCTGGAGAGGGACTCTTCATTAGGGACTGTAGTGATAGGACAAGGGGTAATGGGTTAAAACTTAAACAGGGGAAGTTTAGATTGGATATAAGGAGAAGTTCTTTCCTGTTAGGGTGGTGAGGCACTGGAATAGGCTGCCCAGGGAGGTTGTGAATGCTCCATCCCTGGCAGTGTTCAAGGCCAGGTTGGACGAGGCCTTGGTGATATGGTTTAGTGTGGGGGGTCCCTGCCCATGGCAGGGGGTTGGTACTTGATCTTAAGGTCTTTTCCAACCCTAACTATTCTGTTATTCTGTGATTCTATGATGGACTAAATCTAGGCAGCTTACTCATAGTGGAATTGGTTACTCTGAGAACTTCCTTTGATCTTTTTCTCTCTTCATAACCCTTATTTCCCTGAGTATGTGCAGAGTGGTTTTTATTCCAATTTATGGCTGAATAAGATGTGAAGTTAATGCATAATCCACTTATTCATTTAGTCCACAATTTAATTGCATCAGAATTTAGACAGTAGAGTCTTTCATACTTTTATTTCTATAAAGCTTTTACCATGCTATCAGACACTATTAAGTAAGATAGCACAATAAAAGCCCAAACTGAAACTGTCTGTGGACTTTTTACTGGATATTTAACCAGAAAAATGCTCACAGAAATCCCATCCTCACTACCACTTCTGGAGAAAGGATCCAGCTCAAAGTCAGCAAGAATTTATATTATGTAAGAGTGCCATTGCTTTGACTTCTTGTTAGAATAAAACATAAGAATATCACTACTACAGTTCACATCAAGATGAATTGTTGAAGCAATATTCTTGAGACCTAAGGACAGCATTTCCACTACTTTAAACAAAGCAACTGACACTGATATGTGCTCTATCTGCTCAAACTTGTCACTCGCATTAAGTAAGTTGAAGGCAAAATAATAGCATCCTCTTCAACCTTTATGTGAAGAAAATCACAAAGGTTTATAAAGCAAATGCAAGGTGTTGCTGTGAGAATACTTGTCTAATCAGCTTATGTGGCCACTGTATTCATACTGTACAGCAGATGTGGAAAGAGTAGATATTAGTCTATTTTTTTCATGTTCAGCTGCATGACTTTATGGCATGTTTTTGTTTTATTACTTATGAAGTAAGGAGCAGTTTATTTTATGATTAGCAATCAGTTCACACTTGGTTACTTCAGCTATCTTTTTAACATGAATTTAATATATTTTGTGACAATCGGTGGGGCTGTAAGTGTCACATCGCTCTGAGAGGTCCTTTCAGATAAAATGTTCTATACTTAAGCAGTTCAGAAGAGGGTATTGCACACCTCCTTTTGTTGACAGTTAAAGAAGAATCAGGTACATAGCAGTGTTGATTTTGTTTCCAAATGAAACTTTCCACAGTTTTATTATCATCCAGTTTAGAATCCCTACATAAATCAGAGTTAATACTTATATATAGCAACTTATATATTATCAATGGGTTTCAAGGATGTCATAAAGTAAAACAAATCATAATCTAGGTGATTCTGTATTAGTAAATTCAACTGGATCTAGAACTTACCTCTGTCTATTTCATACACATGCAACAACCAAAGATCATATTTACATGCTGTTTAGTTACTACAGAAATAACATATGATTTTCAGTTCCTTTTGCTCATGCTACAGATTTGCAGCAGAAATGCCAGTAAGAAGAGAAACAATTAATTGTTTTATGTTACTGATTTCACATATTTATCAATCCAGTTGCTGTCTAGTCAAACATGAGGAAGCTATGAGACTTCTGGTGGATTCCAGCTAATTACTAGCTAGAAGACCTTGTATCAGGAGCAATTGATGTTAGCCATTATGAGTAAAAGGTGAATGTTAAAATAAAATGGTAATGTTGGCTTGACAGGGAAGCAGAATAAAATACGAAGAAATCAACAGCTGAGCTAAACAAGATATTCACTACAACAGATTACTTCAACAAACTAAATCTTCTTTTTTTCCTTTTTTTTTCTGCCTTAATAGTAAATTGTTCATGCAAATCATTTGTCATGAGTTTAATCATCATCCCCAGCTGCTTGATTAAGGGCTCATAAAAACACTCTAATCTACAGTATGCTCTTGTATGGCTTCTACTGTGCTAGATACTTTCTATTCACTGAACTCACATAAGACAAGGAATGTGTTTTTTCCACTCTCTTCTGAGAAATTATGTACATTGGGTATTTAGTTTTAACATTCTGATTCTGTGTCAAATTATGTGCATATTCATTTAAAAGAGCACATGTGGTATTTCAAACTCTGTCAACTTGTAGCAGCTACTGAGACTCCCTTCTCAGCAGTAGCCCAAGAGGAGAATGTGCTGGCCAAGCTTATTATTGCAGCAAGAAGTGAAGATGAGAATGGTATAGTGGCTGGATACATCAATTGTATGTTTTGAGAATTCTTCTATTTGGTAAAATACAACCAATGTAATTGCTTTATTCACTTCAGTAATGCAACACTATAGGAGCAGGAAAAGGATCAGGGAAAGTCACATGTAATTTTTTCTGTCTTCTGACTAGGTGACCTACAGCATGCAAACAGAAAACTTTCTTTTGTAACACAGCAATTAGCATTTTGAACTGTTTGAAAAATATTTTAAAAGCAGCTTTAAAAATGGCTGCATGTTTTAAAAGCAGATAAACCTGTAGTTATTAATCTATATGATTATATACATACTTTTTTTGTATACAAGATTTTTTCTGTACATTCACTAACAGGATGAAAATGAAAAACTTCAGTTTGTGATTTGGGTAAAATAATGTGTTGGTTTTTTTTTCTTGCATATCAAAGCTAAAATTTGTATGATCAACTGTATTTTTTCAGTTCCTGGTCTCTTAAATACTAGAAATATATATAGGCAGATGATCATCAGAAGAGATTTGTACTTTTGAGAAGATGTTCAATCACCCGTGACAATACAGGAAAATAACTCAAGACATCAGAAATAGGTCCTATATGGATGATATGTAAGGCCTATTTCTGGAATGTTATTGATACTGTTGACATATTTTCAGGAACATTATTGATAATCAGTTATTCCAGGGCATGTGATCTACTTTCTGCCTGGTAAACCTTCCAAGAAAAATCTATAGTCCTATTCAGAGCAGACGTTACATTCTAAAGATTAAAAAAATTAATCTTAAAATTAAGCATGAAATGAAAAAACTTATGTCTACAGAAAAGGAACAAGATGCATGGATTGATTTTTGCTGACAGTCTGAAACTGTCATGAAACCATATTACAAGACTTGGTGTACAGCAATTACTCTTTTATGTTAGGAAAATAGTGGATAATAGCAATGAATTTAGATTTTTCAAAAAGCCTTTGACAAGGAATTATTATAGATTATTATAGATGATAGGAAAGATGAGGTGAGATGTACTGGTATGGATTACTAAGCATCTAGTAATTCAGAAACTGACTGTAGCAATAAGTAAGTGGTTTTCAACTTTAGAAAAAGCTAGTGATACTTTGGCCCAGGGTACCTAAACAGGCACAAGGCTTGATAATGTTAGTTTCCTAAAACAGAGATATTAACTGATAAGTGGCAAAATTTGCAGACGACAGTAGTCTATACTAGCCTAAAGCAGGACTTTTTCCTAGACAAAAGAAGTCTGAATCTTTTCTATTTTTTCTGCATTGTTTAAAATATGAGACCCACAGTACTGAAGATATTCAGAGACTTTTCAGTCCAGAAGAGACAACTGTGGCTCTGCTGAAACCAGTGGGAGCTTTTACACTAGGTTTAAGAGGAACTCAATTACAAAATTTTTATTTCTTGTGTTTGGAGGCTGGTGACACCGGAGACACTTTAACTCCATGGATTTTACTGAGGGAGTTCATATGTAAAAAACACCATTTATTTATATATGTATATGTATTTATTTCTAATTTTGGAGTTTGAGAGGTTTAAGCATAAATAGAGAAAATACTGAATTTCATTAATGAAGTTATGTTTCTATATCATCAAAAAAGATGCCTTCATTTCTTATTACCTCATATGTTTACTATATTTACTAGAGGTTTGTGTTCTGCTGTGAAAGCTGACTCTAGTAAATTACAGAGACTATCTAATATACAAAAATATTGGATCAAGCTCCCACAACAAACTGCTGATTTTTTTTTCAGATGCTTATATAGTATATCTCCACAGTCAAATAAGGTATACAAACAGAAATCAGAATACCAATCTCAGTCTCTACAAAACTGAAATATATGTTTCATCTTTTTCTTTACTGCACAGTAGAGAAACAAAGATCTACTGTAAGAGCGAACCAATATCTGTTGAATCACAACACACTAGAATGGTGAAAAACTATTAAAGAAATAAAAAAATAGCACAGAAAAAGAAAATAGGGTTGAATTCCTAAATTTGCAGCACAAAGTTACATGCAGTAGATAGCTATTTTGTTCAAGGGGGGAAAGGGAAAAGAACAAAAGCACAATGTCTTGTTGGTTGTCTTTTTTATTTATTTATTATTATTTATTTATTTTTCAATAGTGATATTGTGGTCCTGATTCATAGACTTGCAGTAGTATATACTTTCCACTTGAGTGAATAAAATTCCTTAGGTATAAATATTCCTGAAATTACCTCCAGTGTAAAACAGAATTAAAAGTGGGCTTGAAATTTCCCCCAAAATATGTAGTAATTCAGGTTTCTCAAATTCTGATTGACCGTGGATAGATCAAGAGAATTTATCTGTTTTCTTCATGGGGAATAATTCAGTAGCTGGGGTGTCAGGCAGGAAGGCAGCACCACAAAATTCCCAGGTATGTTCACATTAGGTAGCTGTAACAGTATTCTGATATAACACATACAAAAGCCTTTTGTGGCAGCATGAGAAGACTTTCAGCCACAAACCGTCCATGGACCAAAAAGACTTCAGATCTTCAGAGTACAGAATAATCCTGCTTCTAACTAAACCTGACCTAATCCCGACCTCATCCCTTAACTCTTACAGTGGGAATACCTTGGCTAGACACCAGATGCCCATAAAATTGCTCTGTCACTACTGCTCCTCAAGTGGAAAGTAAGGAGAAAATACAACAAAAAGTTCATGGGTTGAGATAAGGACAGGGAGAGATCACTCATCAATGGTTGTCACGGGCAAAACAGACTTGACTCACGGAAATTTATTTAATGTATTAAATTAATAACCAGTCAAAAATCAAAGTAGGACAGTAAGAAACAAAAACTAATCTTAGAACACCTTCCTGTACTCCTACCTTCTTCCCAGACCAAATTTCACTCCCAGTTTTCTATACCTGACTGCAGTCAATTTTCATATATTGTCTCTGCCAGTCCTTCCTTCTCATGCTCTCCTCCTGCTCCAGCATAGGGTCCTTCCCATGGGAGACAGTCTTCCATTAACTTCTTCAACATGGACCATTCACAGGAGTTGCAGTTCTTCATGAACTGTTCCAGTGTGGGTCCTTTCCATTGGGTGCAGTCCTTCAGGAACAGGCTGCTCCAGTGTTGGTCCTCAGTAGGGTCAGAAGTCCTGCAGCAAACCTGCTCCAGTGCAGGCTCCTCTCTTCACAGGGACACAGCTCCTGCCAGGAGCCTGCTCCAGCATGGGCTTCCCATGGGTCACAGACTCCTGGCATGGGGTACTTCCCCAGCTGCAGGTGGAATCTACTCCCCCATGGATGTCCATGCACTGCACGGGCACAGCTGCCTCATCATGGGCTGCACCATGGGCTGCATGATGATCTCTGCTCCAGTGGCTAGAGTACCTTCTCCCCTCCTTCACTGACCATGGTGTCCGCAGTGCTGTTTCTCTCACATATTCTCACTCCTCTCATCTGGCTGTCGTGCAGCAGTTTTTACCACTTCTTAAATAAGCTATTACAGGGGATTTACTAATGTCACTTATTGGCTCAGCTTTGGTCAGTGGCTGACCCATCTTGGAGCCAGCTGGAACTGAGTCTATAGAAGATAGGGGAATGTTATTCTACCCTGTGCCTATGAATGGAAGAACAAATAAATTATTGTTATAAGAAATTGCTTCCCAGTCATTTGGAGCATTCCATAGTGACCAGAAGGGAGCCATGTTCGGTACTCAGTGCAGAGTCATGAGTTACAGAGCAGGAGAAATAAATAAACTATGGAAATCCAGCATAAGAGTTAGCATATCTCTAGAAGCATTACATGCGACTGTAAAAAGTGTTAGCAGCACATACACTGCAGGGACTGCAACACCATACAGAATAGTCACTACCAACCTGGAAGGCTTTTGTCCTTTCCAATTTCTGGTCACATGCCAAGTGCTATTGTGCATCCGGCAGAGCAGAACTATGGTATATTTATACTTAGTTTTCAAAATAACTCTACTTATTAAGTCCAAATAAACCACTGGGAAACATTCAATTGCTGAAGTACATGGTACTCTTTTATTTTTGTTTCTTTTGAAAGGAAAAAAGGAGTTCACCTGACCTTAATTCTTTTGCCTTGTATTAAAATCATAATCCTCCACTTAGAATATCACTTACCTGCTATGGACATAATTGTTAAGAAACCGATGAACCTTTACAAACAAGTAAACAGGCAGGAAAAGAGAACTAAGCATGCAGCTAAATGATATATCATTCTTACCATTAGTGTGGTTTTAATAATGCATCTTTTCTCATGTGACACCAGTAGAATTTAAATGACTATTAAGTTATATGAATTTAATATCATCAATCTACCCACATTTTTTATGTTTTACTCAAAATGAATTTTCATGTTCTAAGGAAGCAGGAACGGAATAAATTACTCCAGACAAGACCATAATATTACTGTATATTTGCCGGGTTTTTCTATGTCTTTTTATTCCTCAGCTAGATTGCTATTATCCAGGGTACAAGTAGCCCAGAAGATAGGCTGTTTCTAGACATAGTTATATATAGTTTTTCTTTAAAGCTAAAAATACATTGTTCCAGAACCTTACTTTGGCATTTGAATCAGCCTCACTGGCTCTATTTTTTTAACTGTATGAACATCTTACTACTTACTTAAAGCAGAAAGCTTTAGGGGTAAATAATAACGAGGGATTGGGGAAAACCAGATCAAAATAAAGACAAAAGAAAAAAAGAAATAATTTGGCACTCAAAATATGGGATACTGTGAGCAGAAGAAAGAAAACAAAGTCATTGGTTTTCCTTTATATCTATAGAAATATTGTTTGACAAGTATTATTTAAAATCTTAATTTAAAATAAATTTTATGCTTTATTAAGAAATATCTTGTTGCCCTGTGTAACTGTTTGTGCAGTGATGGTTTTACTAATATGATAATATCCTGGGCTGCATCAAAAGGAGTGTGACAAGCAGGTCGAGGGAGGTGATCCTGCCCCTCTACTCTGCTCTCGTGAGACCTCACTTGGAGTATTGTGTGCAGTTCTGGTGTCCTCAGCATAAAAAGGACATGGAACTGTTGGTACAAGTCCAGAGGAGGGCCATGAGAATGATCAGGGGACTGGAGCACCTCCTGTATGAAGATAGGCTGAGAAGGTTGGAGCTTTCAGCCTGGAGAACAGAAGGATGCATGGAGACCTCATAGCAGCCTTCCAGTATTTTAAGGGAGCCTATAGGGATGCTGGGGAGGGACCCTTCATTAGGGACTGTAGTGACAGGACAAGGGGCAATGGGTTAAAACTTCAACAGGGGAAGTTTAGATTGGATATAAGGAGAAGTTCTTTACTGTGAGAGTGGTGAGGCACTGGAATATGTTGCCCAGGGAGGTTGTGAATGTTCCATCCCTGGCAGTGTTCAAAGCCAGGTTGGACGAGGCCTTAGGTGAGATGGTTTAGTGTGAGGTGTCCCTGCCCATGGCAGGAGGGTTGGAACTTGATGATCTTAAGGTCCTTTCCAACCTTAACTATTCTATGACTCTATGATTTAAAAGGAAAGTTATTCGCAAGTGATCTTTTGAATAGCAAGCTTGGAGATACAGTGTATTTTCTTTATGTCATTTTGGTTGGCTGGTTATTGTATGTAAGATGAAACAATCATAGATAATCTGTATTAGCAGACATGTCTAACTACCTTTTGAATGTAAGGGTGCCAAGGAATAAAGAACAAATAGGATAGGCGTTGCAGAAAGGTTGAAAGAAAAATAACCATTTTATCTAAATTAAAATAATGAATCTTGATAATTTCCTCTGGTTTTGTGGGTGGTGCTGTTTGTTTGTTTGTTTTGTCTGTAAGCAAGCCAGATATCCTTTAATATGTTTCATCTTAGCAGAACAGAGAGACTTGAAAAAATACTGTCTCCCAAATATGACCCACTTGTCTAACTTTCTATAATTTCCTTTTCAATAGTTTTGGTGGTATTTTTTGTTTTTTTAGCTGATTTCTGAGCTGCTACAGGTATAATTTAGCGTTGGTATTTACTCTTATTTTGCTACTACTGAAACTGGTATTTGTGGTCAGTCCACTGTGACTTTTTGTAGACAGCCGAGAACTAAGAGCAAAGTTACACAATGATCCTTGAAATGACAGCTTTTTGAAATTTAGTGTCCTGAGCATGTCACAATGATATTCAAAAAGTCCACAAGATGAGTTTCTATTTTAGTGTTTCATCTATAAACCAGATTATATGAAAATAGAGGAAAAATGCACACTCTGTACAAGTATGATTGCATTAATCTTCCCTGTATATCAAAAATACAATCCTAATCTGATTAACAAGAGATTCTAAGTCAGGGCGTTTAGAAATATAACAAAACAAATAAAAATAGAAAACTGACCTAGGAAGGTCACAAATTATTTTTTTAAGATTATAAAATTAGATCCTACTGAGCACTTTTTTTCTTCTCTATTTCTCATAACTTTAAATTGTTTCACTGAACCCTAGAGTTTACTCTCTCTGAAAATCTAAATATAATGTGATGTTATATTTTCTACAACACTACAATAGTTTAACAAGTAAAATATTTTCTATTATTCTCTGTAACTTAAATAATAAGAACATATTTTGATTCCTTTTAAAAATATTTATTCTGAGAGGAAACTCTAAAGGTGTCATGAATCACTTGGGAGTCAATAAAAGGGTTATGGCTACAGATAGGGAAACTTGACTGTAGCAGACTTTAGTCAAATAAATAATTTTAAAAATCACAAGATATTTTGCACTGAGGATTGTGTGGTAATAATTTCACTTCTGAGAATTCTAATATTTGCTAGACTTAGACTATTCCAAAATCACACTGTTCAACAAAGCACAAGGAGTTCCTCATTTAACAGTTCTTTCACAGGAAAAAAAAAAATATTACCAAACAAACAAAAAAAAAAAAAAAGAAAAAAGAAAAGAAATAAACCACCAGCATACCAACAGCCCTCAAGAGGTATTAATTCTGTCCACTAAACACCAACACATACATGGTGACATGTTATGGTTTGAAAGTTATCTTCTCCTTCAAGCCCCTGGAGACAGGGTATTTAAAATGGGCAGGTATTTGAAGTATTTAAGTACTTAAAATAAGAGGAAACACTGGTAAAATATGTTGCAGATTTAGCTTTGAGTTTGCATAAAAATACTTCTGATTTATGAGTTTGAATACTGGACTGCCAAATCTAAGTGATAACAGACCAGGAATAGCTGACTATCTTTAGAAATTTCAAACTGACTGGTTACCAGTTCACAGTCTTGTATTTTTGTACAAAAATATCTCTGAGAAATGTATTAAACCCAAATGTTCATTTAAGAAATGAAAACTAAAATGCAGAGAGATTAAATTAATGGATTACTCAGCCTTAAAAATAAATCTATTTTTCTATTTTACTTGCTGTTAGCCATGTTTATTAATAAGAGGTCTTTTGCAGAGTATGGTACAAAAATAGAACAATAAAGACTTTCATAAATCTAAAAATTAAACACATGTTCAGCAAAAATATAAATTAAGTTTTTATCCCTTTAAATAACATTTCAGTAAGTGTTGGGGTCAATAGCTTTGAATTCTATTGAGAGTTGGACACTAAATTTCTCCCAGCTTTCCTGTACCTTGGTAAATTGCAGCCCAGATTCCTGATCAAGATCCGTAACACATGAATATGTAAAGATATCATGTTGAAGGAGAACATAAGTCAAAATGGGGAAACAGAATTATTTACCCAAGCTAACTGTAGCCCAGCTCACTTCCTATTCACTGCACAATAAAAGAGGCTTCTTGAAGAACTTGTTTTAAAAGATTAGTTTCTTATTCTGTGTCCTGTCTCTTTATTTTGCCCTGCAGGGACTGCAGGGCGACAACTCCACTAGAATAAAGTATCCTTTTTTGAACATTCTCCTCATCAACCCTTCTGTGCACTTGGAAAACTTAATACTGACTCTTGGATATATAAAACGAGTATATGTAACTGTGTCTCTTCCAATATAGTGTAATGTACATAAATAAATGAGCTGTTACCAATAAAAACCTAAGACGCTTAAGGAAAACAAAATCTATCTTGACAGCAGTTTTTCTCTCTTTGAGCAATATGTTTGTTTTGGCTAAATCATCATTAGTAACAACAAATTAGCTCTTTGATTAGAGTTGCTTTGCAATTTAAAACCAAATTACTAATCTATTTACCCAATAATGAAAGAAATGCTGGATTCAATGAAAGAGAGAAAAGGTATTTTTATTTGCTTTAAATTCTAGATACTCAGCTTCTTTCATTAAAAAAAAAAAGTCTCTAACTTTTAGAATGGTAGACCTGGGTTTACTGAGACCTGGGCTAACTAAGAATCTGCTTCATATTGAAACAATCAGTCTTGTGCTATTTACGTGGAAAACAACATGAAAGTTGCGAGATCTTCTGCCTCAAATCACAGAAAGCTGAGAAAAATTAACATATTCAGAAGTCTTCTGCTTCCAGACCTGAAACTAAGCTTTTGAATGACCACAGCTACCATTCTAACTGTTAATGGTACATGGAAGCACATTATAATGCCAGCACAAACTCTGGAATTGTAAGACATCACCATAAATGATGAAACTTGTATAGCTGTGTGAAAATTACCTTCCTCTGCTGAACAAATCTTCATAGTCCTGCCAAGATAAAAGTCTAATGAAATCTATTTGAGAGCGCGTTAATTAGCTAGTGTACCACCTTCCTTTGGGGACCTATCACCATCTCTGTAGTACAAGCTCTGCACAAGACTCAGCCACATCATAGCAACACACATGATAGACTTATCAGATTGCTTGAAAAACCTTATGTTCCAGTAAGGTGATTCTGCACTCTCTGGTGTCAAGATGCCCTGGCCATATTTTCAAAGTTTCTGGGAAGATGACAGCTTTCACCAGGGACAGCATTGCTGAAAACCTCTGGAAATCTTCTAAGTGTTTAAAAGCGCCTTCTGAAGCCCGTAACTGGAGACATTGGGAATAATAGTGTTTGCTGCAGCCATTATTACTTCATCCATGACAGCCATATGCAAAAATGAGGCAAGGTCTGTGGAGAAAGGTCATTTCTTTTATTAAAAAATAGTGGTGCATTGAGGGAAAGAAAATTTTCAGGAACATAATCCTTCAAGTCTTTCTATTTACACAGTAATACAGATGATGAAGAATTTAGAAGGTGGCCATGTGCACAACAGTTTCCAATTTAAAATACACAGTCTACGTATCCAGAAGAAAGGAAATTCTTGTCATAGGTCCCTTAGAAAGTTAGTGGACACCAAACCAAATACCTTCCCCCCCAAAAAAAACCCCAAACAAACAAACTGAAACAAACAAACCAATAAAAAAAAAAAAAAGGAAAAAACCACACGAAATCTTTTACCTAAAACAAATTTTCTAGAAAAACAGACAAAAACTTACTATATCTATGACAGTAAATGAACTTATTGCAGCCACTTCAGGATCCTGCTTTCTGTCACAGTGAGGTACAGGCCTGTAGGTACTTACAGTTTTTAGATCTATGTAAAGAACTACATGGTTTATGCATTTATTCTTAGTTATTCTTAGATTCCTTGGGAGATATGGAAAATACTAAACAACAATTTCTTGATCATCAGATACTATTGATACTTAACTGCATCACTGGCATGAGCCAAAAGCTTTGTTCACTCTACTTACACGCCAGTTACAGCTCATTATCTTTCCTTATATCAACCTCAGATACTGACTTAAAAAAACAAAGCAAAATACTATACAGAAAATAATCTGAGTGTGAATACAAGCAAAACACCAAGCAATACTGTAAAAAAAGAAAGAGGCTTATGACATGATCTTGGTTTTGTTAGTTCAAAAGGTGTCATAATGGAAATGGGTCCATCCTCAGGGCAGATATTAACTCACATAAACTAGTCTTTCCAATAGAGGAAAAGTGCAATGGGGCAAAGTTCTCCTGCTTTCAATGTCATTGTTATATTGCAGTTAAGGGGGGACCACCATAAATCTTACTGGAAGATGAAAGCTGAGTAAGACCACTAAGAAAGAAAGAAACAAGGGTAGGCTCACATGTGATGATTAATGGAGTGAGGAAATGTATTTGGAGGTCTTATTTTTAAGCAATTTCCAGCACTTCATGCATTATTTATGCTCTCCTTTGTAACTTAAACAAAGATTACTACCTGTACTCATCAACAGACACTATTTACTTCTGCACAAGGGATCATATCCCACATCCATACTTGTACAATTGTAATTGAAAATTATGTGCTTTTTGTTGTTGTTGTTGTCAACAATGGCACATAATGAGTTTACTCAACACGTAGCAATATAGGAAAACTAGAACTAGTAATAATATAAATCTATAAACTTATCACAGTATCACAGTATCACAGTAGGTTAGAGATTGGAAGGGACCTCAAAAGATCATCTAGTCCAATCCCCCTGCCGGAGCAGGAACACCTAGATAAGGTTACACAGGAACGTGTCCAGGCGGGTTTTGAATGTCTCCAAAGAAGGAGATTCCACAACCTCCCTGGGCAGCCTGTTCCAGTGTTCCGTCACCCTCACTGAGAAGAAGTTTCTTCTCAGGTTTAAGTGGAACCTCTTGTGCTCCAATTTGTACCCATTACCCCTTGTCCTTTCATTGTTTGCCACTGAGAAGAGCCTGGCTCCATCCTTGTGACACTCCCCCTTTATATATTTATATACACTAATAAGGTCATGTTGTCTTCCAAGTATCACATAATGTCTGATGGTACAAAGTGTTATCAGCTTAATGCTAGCTTGTTTCTGAGATTACAAATTGTTCATTCTAACCAAACACATGGATATTACAGCATATTTATACCCCTTCCATAAGCATGTATTTTTTTTTTTTTTTAATCTTTAGTGGAAGCTTGTTGGAATTAAGTCTACCCTGAGGCAAACTATATTGTGGCATATAATTATAGAGAGCTCAGCAAAATAACTTTCACATAGATCAATATTCTGAGATTTCCAGCACAATTCCCTCTATGTCTTTTCTGATAAATGAAGTTTTCATGTTGAATTACTTCAGCTACGGTAGAATGCCTCATGTCAAGATTTAGACAAAGTGGTTGAGTTTAGTGTACAAAAATCTGAAAAATAAAAGAAAAATAATGGAGTGAGAGATGGAGAGAGTCAGGCAACTATTTAGTCACAGTATGATATGAAACAAAAACTATCAGAGATTTCAGAGAAGATTTTAAAAGCCCCATAAAACACACAGTAATACTTTCTAAGATAACAATTTTTGTAGTTTTTTAAAGCAAGAATTTTGAGGGTTATATAATCTTTTTTCAAATAATACTTCTGGTAAAGGTATGCAAAAAGTCCACTCTGTTCAACAGGCCTTTCTCAACTGTCACTCCAAAGTTCTTTGCCCCTCTTTTGTGAAATACAAGGCTAGCTTTCAACAACTAACCACATAACAAGGTTACCATGTAAAAGCATTCCAGGAGCAAAATTTCATGCTTGAAAATTCAGTGCAATGTTGTTCAGGTTTATATTGTGTTCAGTTTTTTCTGAACATAATTTTTAAGTTAGAATAATTATCTGGGAGAAAATTCTGCTCTCTTTGACTTACTTGACTCCAGAAATTGTACCTTGGACATGCCATTAAAAATTGACTTTATACTGACTTCTGTGACAAAACTGTTTCTGTGATAGCTAGAAGTTGTTTTATGTTGCAGTAATGGCAACCACAGGGTAACTGTAGGATAGCATTTAGCATATATTCATTTGAAATTATTTCCATACCATGTGTGTGATTAACAAATCTAATATAACACTCTAAACCTAACATTGTTTTGTGTCTATAACGAGATGCAGTTCTACATAATGTTATCATAGCATTTGGGACCATTACTTTAGACAGTTAGCCTTTTTTTACTTTTATTAAAAAAAAAAAAAAAAAAAAGCCCACAACCAAATAGATCACCTCAAAATCAACAAACCCCCCCCCCAAAAAAAACAAACAAAGAAACCTCTACTATCTTCCCTTTAAGCAATTTGGTTTTACTATGGCTGACCATGTTTTAAAAAGAGATGCAATTATCACATAGATGATGTGTGCATTAATACATATACAGAAGTTACCTCTTCATATCAGCCCTCACATGATCATCCTCCTTCATTAATTTTGATTACCTGCTTTCAAAACTTTCATCTAAGTTGACAAGGCAAAGGTATTTGAGGGTAATATAGAGGTTTCTCTTGAAAATTGCCCTGAAATAACACAAGCAACAAGGCAAATCCAAATGTGAAGCATAAGGACTGGGTTGAAACGGAAGAAATTAATTGTAACCTAAAACAATGATTTTTCTATCTTTAATTCCAAATATCTCGGGAAAGCCCAACAAACAAGGGAATACACACACACATACCCTGGCTGCAAACCCTTATGCTGCATGTGAGAATGCTGCATTAAACGCTCATGAGAGGGAAGTCCAATGGTTAGCACAGTTTTCTGTAGTGAACAACACTTCTTCACAGGCAGAGTTAGGTTCTTCTAAAATCATTAACTTCTCATCACCGTTAATTGAAGATAACTTTATTTGTTACAATTCACGTCTTTCAGAAATTACTGTTGCAATCCTACTTTTAAGTGAAATGTGTTGCCTTCGAATTTAAAAAGTAACAAAGAACTGCTATCTGCATTATACACTGTAAAGTGTGTTAGCAATCAGCAATTATACTGCAAAATGCTTTCTTATTCTCCCTTACTATGTTTAGAATTTTAAATATACACTTTTCTGGTTTATCACCAGACTGTCATCTCAATAGCAAGGGATATTCTATACATGGGTTTTCAACTAGCTTCTTATCTATGAACAGTCATTTAATTACCTTTCATTCATTTAGTGACCATGAGAGAGGCAGACTGACAGCACAGGAAATCGCAGGCTTACATTTATGTACCAGCAGGTACAGCACTAGCAATAGTGTTACAAGCTTGCCTATAGAAGTTTACCACAGAAGAACAGAGTATCTTAAAAACTTAAGAGATAGGCTTACCTTTTGTACCACACGAAATGTTTTGTACCACGCGTTAACTCCAGTATTTGAAGCTAGTTAGAACTAAAAAAGTGGTAGAACTTGGATCAAAGAAGGAAGTCTTAATTTCCAACAAATCTAATTACTTTCGTACAAATATTTTTGCATTAGGTGAAAGTAGGAACTCTAAAATTAGAATAGTGACACAACAGTCAATTTTATGTCAAAATATTTTAATTAAGCTGCAAATAATTTCCAGAGTGATCTACCAGTTATGCTATGCCAATGACTCATTAATGAAGAACACAGTACACTGAGAAGAATGCACTCAGGGGAACAAAGTTTAGTTCCAAACTAGGATAATTTAGTTGGATTCATGGCTGCTCTTGTAATAAATCAGAACGGGATTCAAGTATGAGTTCCTGCACTGAGACCATAAGCTGCTGCCTTCTAGAAAAACAAAATAAAACAACAAACAAAACAAAGCAAAACAAAAAATTATAACCACCTATAATTTCAGTCTAGTACAATTCAATCAAAACTGCCCTTATCTCAAAATCTTCTAGCCCCATGCTGATCACCAAAACAAACCTGTTGTGGTTTAAGCCGACCCGGCAGCGAAAACCCCACAAGAACAGCTTGCTCATTCTCCCCTCACTGGAAAGGGGAATATAAGCAGTAAAAGTGCAAAACCTCATGAGTTTACGTAAGGAAACTTTAATAGGTAGAGAAAAATGTTGCATGTGTAAAGAAAGTAAAATAAGGAATTAATTCACCCCTTATTGGCAGGCAGGTGTCCAGCCATTTCCTGGAAAGCAGGGCTTCATTACATACAGAAGTTGCTTGGGAAGACAAATTTGGTAGCTCCAAATGTTCCCCCTTTCGTCCTTCTTCCCCATAGATTTTGCTGCTAAACATGGTGTTGCGTGATATGGGATATCCCATTGGGCAGCTGGGATCAGCTGTCGCCAGCTTCTTGCACTAGTAGGGTTTGACAGGAGACATAAGAGGTTGCTGTTACCTTAATCCATCAAGAGAAAGACAGAAATAAAATCATTGAGAATAATGGGATAAAAAAAAAAAACACCAAACAAATAGAAAACGATAAGACAGTGGGATGGAGATGGCTAGCAAGACCTTTTCTTGATAATAAGTGAGGATATCACCCTGCTAGCATACACAGAAAGATAGGCAAAGATGTTTATTATTTTAGCATGAGGAGAGCTGGTATAAAAAGCAAAGATATTTACTATTTCCGCATAAGAAGAGCTTACATAATATTTCATATAAATCTGCTGTTGTGTAATTTGGTGTCTGCATTGGGATCTTGCCATAGCCAATTAAGTTCCACAGCTTGTTTTACTGTAAATGGAGATGGTAGTCCACGGGTGTGCTCCCAGCTTTGATCAAATTTTTCTGAAAGAGTTAGTGTGAAGATACTGCTGATGAGACACAAAAGCCCAGGTGTACTTCCTTTAATTCACAAAAAGGTTTTCCAGTTTTTTTAATACAGAATCCCTGTACTATGCATGTCCCACAGGCAATGTACTGAAATCCATTCAAGGTCAAAAATGTAAAGGAGAACATGAGTCATAAATTCTGTTATCCAAGACAAGACAAAGCAGAAGCTAGGGTTTCACTAACATAAAGTGTAACATTGCATGGTGTTTCATATTTTACCTTAAATAATTCATGCTTATCTAGTGAGAATTTTGGCACATTAATATTTTCTACATTACATTCAAAGGGTAAGACTATAACTTCCTCAGTATCATAAAATCAGTCACAGTAATACTGAAATACACAAAGAGTAGAATTTTTCAGCAGCAAATTCTGTCTATGTGATTTGGAATATGAATTTTTAAAAATAAAACAACAAACATATTCTAGTGAGTAATGTGGTAGATATATTCCAGAGGGCAAACATCCATGCTAGTTTAAGACCAAATCTGGAGAGTTCTCAATTACCAATTCTCAGTGTGAGTTTCAAATACTCAGCACCTTTCTAGGACCTGGTCCATCATGAATAAGTAGACAGAAATAAAAGTCTAGATATTTTAAGATATGTAATGCCATCATACTCACTAAACATGATTAAATTATAATCTAAGTATAAACTGCCTTAACCACATTGTAGGAAAATTGAATTTCATTCCTAATACTTTTTTCATCTTTTCATATACTGTAAGATAGGTAAGAATTCTGATAGGAGTATTTTCAGAACTATGCTCTGGTAAAGACTGAATACAGAGACTTACCTGGTTTAAAAACATTTATAGCTAGGTGCTTTTTGAAACGAGATCTATGGAGAGATAGCAGGGAGACATTGCAGCAATGTTAAGAGAGCTGAAGAGAATGGCAGTGAAAATTTTGCATGTTCCACTTTCATTTCCACTCAGAAGTTACAGCAAAATAGTATTTTCTTCTTTTACACATAACTGATGTTTAATGTCCTTTAACTACAATTGTGACTCTAGGAGAAAAGCAGGCCTGTTAGTCAGCTTGGAGACTATCACTGAATTTTTTTGAAAGCTTCATTCCTATCTCTTACTTTAGTTTGCAGAATGCCTATTTTGACTGCAAATTGATCAAAACAAACTTCGATATTACAAACTTCAAATCCACATGCCATTCCAAACCTAGACAGGAATATCTGTGCAACAAGAATCTTGCTTGGTCTGTATGCTGTATTTAGACCAAAAGCTGCTGCTTTCATCAATTTCTATTACTGTAAGTCTGACAGTTGCTAGTCCTAAAAAGATAGTTTGAGATTAGCTTCATATACAGCAAAACAACTTGGTATTATTAGCAGAACTATGTAAATGCAGAGCAATCCTAACTTATTTGAAAGCATAAGAAAGCAACATTTCTTCATTACATGTATCAGCTGAAGTATTTTTACTGAGGTGAAGAGTCTTAATTTTAAAATCCTTTTTTATAACAATGTTTTTTTTTATCTTTACGCTGAAGCACTCCTAAATAATCTTAAAGTTTTAAAGAGTGAACCCCCCAAGAATAACATAAAAGTTGCAGCTATGCCTAGCATAGAAAACAGCTCTTTAATCCTACGAACCAAGAAAGCTGGGATAGGTAGTGTGGAGAAACATACAAATTTGAAAATTCAGCTACGCTTTGGGTGGATGCAGGTGCCTTTATTCCTGATACAACCAAGCTGCAATTAAAGCAGCAAGAAAAGTCTTGGACGGGAAACGGTCACAGTGTTTTGTTACAAAAAGCATAACAATCATACCAATAAGATAAGAAACAAATTAGTGCTACATTAATTACTTTATTACTAAGGATTTCTAACAAAATATGATAGAAAATTTCATCATTAATTATATTATCATCAGGAGTCTCACCAGCACAATGTGAGTCTCTCAGTCAAGCTGCTACTGTGTTATGTAAGACTTTTAATATTGTTTATATTATTATTGCACACACTTTTCTGTCATCAAAAACTCTTTGAGGTAATCCTGCATGCTATCATGAAATCTTGGCAAGCTCTACAGAAATCAGCCTGTTTGAATTCTCTTTCGTGACTCTTCCCATGTCTTAAGTTTGTCCGTGCATCACGTAACATTATTACATGACCAGGTCAGATATCAGGACTTCAGAGTACAAAATCTACTGAAGCTACACCTACACTGCTAAATAAAATCAGTACAAGTCCCCCTCACATGAAGTCTAGCCATGCCTCAGGAGATGGCATGCACAAGGTCATTTCCAGAGCACAGTCCATTCACAACCACACTGACCATAGCTGCTCCTGCTCCCCTCGTGCAGATCTCTCAAGCCATCTGTCACCAAGGTCTGTATCTTCAGAAAATTTTGTCTTCCTTCATGCCACATCTCAACGAACACAGCACAACCCTAATTTCATTGTTATTCAAACATGATTTCTATAGGCTGCCAAAAGGTTTATTCAGACACTTTAAACTGAAAGAAATGTTCACTGGAAATAGCTGTTACCTCATTCAGCCTATAAAAACACCCCATAGAGCTCTGGAAAAGACACAAGCTATGTAAAATAGCCTGACCATGCTCATGTCTTATGAGAAAAGGCTGTTTTATCAGCCACTTCAGAAGACTTTGTTAGGCCTAGCATATGAGTCCTTGTATTTGTATTGCTGTGCTAATAAGTACTACCTCTTTCTCATGTACAAGAAGGTTTATTATGGCAGGGCTTAGCATGCCATTTCAGCAGCTTTCAAATGACTTGTGTCACAGGACAAAATTGCTGTCTTTCCATCTCCCAAATGGAATCAACGGGCTGTCCCTTCTAGTGATGAGAATCAGTAAATGAACTAACCTGTGTGTTTTAAATACTCCATCAGGTAACACTACCCTATGTATAGAGAGAACTCTTAAGTGCTGTATAGCCAACATGAGCACTGTTCACTGGTTGGTCTCTATCACTGTTAGATAGACATTACAGTTCAATCCATTTCCTATAAGACTTTTCCTGTTCATGTGTTTAAATGGCAAGAATATGGCCTGAAATCTTCAAGTGTCGATCAGAACCACAATATGAAATTCCCTGCACTCCTTCATGCATCTACACTTCTAATTAAAGAGCTAGTAACCACAAACACTGACTTTTGAACAGCAGTATAATGTACAGATATGCTAGATAATAAATCATTGCTCTCTTGCCTTGTTTATAGTTACTTTTCATGCTTTGAATATATTTCAGATAAAGTGAGGATCTATTGTCATCCTTTTCACAACTGGGTTGACCCCTTTCACAGAAGTCCTTCATATAGCATAATAACTTTCTTTATAAAAAAAAATCTTATGATAAGAAATCTGCTTCAAATCTGTTATCAGAATGCAGCTACCAATAAGACACAGTAGTTACAGAAACAGTATTTATAAGCAGACCTCGCAGAATTCCCTCTGTAAAATTCTTAATACTAAACTAATCTCAGGGTTATTTTCCCCTGCAGGCTGTGACATTAAGATATACAACATTTAGAGCCTGATTTTCTGCTATAAATCTCAGTGACATCTCTAATTTAGATGCTTCACACCTGTGCAAGTGCTTCTACAATTACATCTATGCACTGTCTGCTGGAAAAGTTGAAGGACAAGTACCTCTCTGTTTTGTTTTGTTCATTTTGCCTTGTTTTGTTTCCAGTCTTCAAAATAGAAAATGTTTTGTTTCATAGTAAAGGTCTAGATAAACATAAAGAAACACACAAGATAGCACCACCCAGTTCTCACTCCACACGTAAAGTAATGGCTTGGAGCTGGCCATTACTGCTCAACAATAGGAATGCTTGTGGTTATGCAATAATTATCAAAGTGGCAGTAGTGATAAAAAGAAACACACAAACTCATATTGCAAGACAAATAAAACAGAGAATGTCAATTTGTCAGTATAAGTCCTTTGTTCACCCACACCTGGAACAGTTCAGAGAAAAATGATGGGGATAAGCATAAGTATCATGAACAGAGCAGAGAGAGCTCAACTATTTATGAGCCCTTCACTACAAAATCTCAGTATCTTAACTGAAACAAAAGGATGTGATTTCTCATGTAGCAGGTAGTAGAGATATGAAATTCATTGTATTCAGAAACTGTTATTGCTAATGGCTTCAGTTGCCTGTGTCTGTTTTTAAAAAGGCAGAACCATCAGAGATCATACCTTCACAGTTTTGGCCTACCATTTTCTCCATTCTAAAGGCAGTACAGTATCAATGGCAGGAAGACTCATTTGATCCATTATATGTTGCTAAGCACCCACAACATTGGGCTGATAAAACACCCTGCCTACAAGAAAATTGCTGAACTAATGAGGATAACTGGTAAAATAAATTTTCAGAGTAATGATTTGCATAAGGAAGCAAAAGTAGCCTACAACACCAGCTGCTTCAAAGCGAAGAAATTCTGAATCACGTAACAGATTTGTAGTAGTGATACACTTATAACCAAAATAAGCCTTTGTATTAGCACATGTGATTTTGTGGCCATTATAATAATGGCAACTAGACATTAAACAAAGTTTCTGCTGCTGCCAAGAATCTTCCTTGTTACTGGAATCCTGTTTTGTCTTTACATTGAAACAAAAAATGGATCTACAGAAAAAATCCATAGCAATGATTTTCGAAAGGTAGTACTCTGAGTCTGTCTGACCTGCAGTAGTTCATGCTATGCGTATGTCTGAACCAAAATCCAAACAGC